>NW_026889500.1:0-12847 GCF_032173495.1 Musca vetustissima
CTTGTGTGGGTGTGCGTGCATATGGATGGCAGTCGTGAGTCAATGTGAGTGTTAACGTAGGCTTTCGGGGTATTTTTCATATTCACTAACAGGAAATAAAGAAGAACTATGTCTCAGTTTTTTTTTTTCTTTTACTCAACGGGTACACTGCAAAACTACTACTCCCTGATGGGTGCTACAGATAAGTGAGTGTAAATAAGTATGCTTGTAGTTATGCACACAGACACGCACGAATTTATTCTCGTGCAGGGTGAGTGTAATAAAGTCAAGGTTTTTTATTTATTTCTAGGTAGGCGACTATTTTGCCTCTTTAGGCATGGGAAATAATGTTAAACGAGTAAAAGGACATTTTTTTAAAGAATTTTTGTCGGAAAATATCTAAGAGAGGCGAGATAGAGCAGAAAGAGGAAAATTAGGATATTTGTATGGGAACTGAGTCAACGAATGTGAAAGTGCATATTTGAGCTAAAATATTTTGTCCCTGTTTTTATCTCCTCTTCTTCTTGGTCGTTGTTGTTTTTTATTTTCTTTTTGCATTCATGTTACAGTTTGGTATTTTAGTTTTTTTTTCTCTTCTGTTTTGCTGCGACATTCCTTTTGTTCCTGCTGGAACATGAGACAGACATTTACATACATTTAACATGACATTTATGTGAAGAGTAAGTTCTATTCATTATTATTATTGTAATTTTTACTATTTAATCATATGTGTGTGAGTAGGTGTATGTGTGTGTTTGCCATGTTGTATATATGTAACTATTTACCCGCATACTAAATCAAAATGTCACTACAAATGAGAATAATAAATTGTATGTCGTATAATTAGTTATTTTATCGTAAGTTACTGCTGTTGTTGTTCTGCTCGATAGAAAGCAAGAAGTGGATGTGAGTGTTATGGGTGTCCTGCAAATATTTACCATCACACAATCTGCAAATAATTAAACATTTCATTGTGATATCTAGGCAAATTATTCTATTCTAATATAGTGGTTTATCTATCTATTTGATATGACATTTATTAGATAAATTGAGGCTTTCTCTAGGTATCATTATTGATGAGCTAAGGAAGAAATTAATCGGATGTACAAACTAGAAATAATTATATTGGAATATTTTGGGAAATTAGTGCCATAGAAAAAATATTTAATTATACTTTATTTTTCTAAGAGGACAAAAAGAGAACAAAAACATCTCCTACTATGGCGCGGATTAACAAATACTTATTAAATACATACTTAAGGGGACCACCCCATTCTCTGTGTCAAATTTTTTTTTAATCGAATCTACTCTAATTCTAGAATATCCCCACAAAATTTCAAGTGAAAATCTCAAGAACTCGTGAAGATATAGCCGATTTATTGTATCAGCCTTAAGGGACGGCAAGAGTGATTCTCAAACTTTAAACGCATTTTTCTCGAAGCGAATGGCGGGCACGATAACTCAAAAACTAAAAATCCAATCGGTCCCAAATTTTGACACGTTTCTCTGGGAGTGTATAGCTCTCGTATGAACTAGGATAAAGCCAATCGGCAAAGATCTTCCTTATTTTTTAACCTAGTTTGTGGTCAAAAATAAGCGATTTTCCAAAAAAAAAAAAAATTCAAAGTTCGGCCATTTTGTTAATTGTTATGCGAAGTCAATAATCCTAGTTCATACGAGAGCCAAAAATGTCCTCTTTCTAACACCGTTGGAATTTTCGGATTCCGATGTTCCAGTGAGGAGTTATCATGCCCGCCATCAAAAATAAGGATTTATCTTTGATCACAAAAAACAACAGCAAAGCAACAACAAAAAATGTTTGTAAATTATTTTCTTCCTTTTTAAATCTTCAAATATATATGTGAAAAGTTACAAACCTTAACAAGCATTGGTATTCATTTACCAGCCCATTTAAAATATTAAAAAAAAAATTGAGAATGGGGGGGGTTCCCTTAATTGACTAAAATTCCTTTATTGCACTGATAGAATTTGAAAAATATTATTTAAAAATCCACGCCTTTTGGTACTGATAGTCCTTGAAGAATACTCTTTAAAAATCCATGCCTTTTGGTACTGATAGTCCTTGAAAAATATTCTTTAAAAAGTCCACGCCTATAGATCTGATAGTCCTTGAAAAATATTCTTTAAAAAGTCCACGCCTATAGATCTGATAGTCCTTGAAAAATATTCTTTAAAAAGTCCACGCCTTTTGGTACTGATAGTCCTTGAAAAATATTCTTTAAAAAGTCCACGCCTTTTGGTACTGATAGTCCTTGAAAAATATTCTTTAAAAAGTCCACGCCTTTTGGTACTGATAGTCCTTGAAAAATATTCTTTAAAAAGTCCACGCCTTTGGTACTGATAGTCCTTGAAAAATATTCTTTAAAAAGTCCACGCCTTTTGGTACTGATAGTCCTTGAAAAATATTCTTTAAAAAGTCCACGCCTTTTGGTACTGATAGTCCTTGAAAAATATTCTTTAAAAAGTCCACGCCTTTTGGTACTGATAGTCCTTGAAAAATATTCTTTAAAAAGTCCACGCCTTTTGGTACTAATAGTCCTTGAAAAATATTCTTTAAAAAGTCCACGCCTTTTGATACTGATAGTCCTTGAAAAATATTATTTAAAAAGTCCACGCCTTTTGGTACTGATAGTCCTTGAAAAATATTCTTTAAAAAGTCCACGCCTTTTGGTACTGATAGTCCTTGAAAAATATTCTTTAAAAATCCACGCCTTTTGGTACTGATAGTCCTTGAAAAATATTCTTTAAAAATCCTCACTTTTTGGCACTAATAGTCCTTGAAGAATATATTTTAAAAATCCACGCCTTATGCATCATATGGTCTTTAACGAATATCCTTCAAAAATCCTCACGTTTTGGCACTGATAGTCCTAGAGGAATATTCTTTAAAAGTCCGCTCCTTGGGCACTGATATTCCAAGAAAAATATTCTTTAAAAATTCCCGCGTTATGGCTCTATTGGTCCTTGGAAAGATATTATTCATTTGTTAGTCCTGGATATTGCTTACCCAACAAAATAATACTATTATTTGTCTTCCCTTCCAATTTCTTCCACTAAGGACATACTACAAATATCATGAATATTTGCAAAATGGCGAAAAAACACACACACAATACAATCTCAACAATAGTCAACAACTATTCACCATTATATGTCACATCTAATATTTATAGCTGTCACTTTTAGTTTTGCTTTCCATTCATCAGCAATGTTTCTTTGAATAATGTAGAATTTTTTTATTTCGTCTCTTAATCAGAATAAAATAGCAGGAGAGGAGAGGACGATGATAGTGAATTTTTCCAAATAATAAATCCTTATATATTCATTATATTAACTTGTAAGAACTGGAATGGTATTTGGTTATATGTTTAAGAACCAATAGATCAAAAATCAAAATGGAATATGGAATGAAATAATGCATTTTTAAAGAATATATTTTTAAGGATTAACAGATATAAAGCTTGGATTTTTAAAACAATATTTTTTAATGCAAATGGATCAATAAAAATAAGTTTTTGTGAATTAACAATGCCATAAAGCGTGGATTTTTAAACAAAGAGGAGAGGAGATTTAAAAAATATTTTCAAAAAGAACAACAGAACCATAAAGCATTGATTTGTAAAGGTTATCCCTGTCCTAAATCGCGGTTCAGATTTAGATATAGGTCCCATTTATAGTTTCGCCCGATTTTAGGTAAATGGTGAACCAAAGTCCCCAAAAATCATTCGATATGCATGAATTTTGTCACAGCGTACTGAATTAAGTCTAGAATGATGTGTGCTAAGTTTCGTGAAAATCAGTTCAGATTTAGATATAGCTCCTATATAAATTTTCGACCGATTTAAGGTAAATGGTTCACCAAAGTCCCCATATGTCTTTCGATTTTGGTATAGCGTACTGAATTAAGTCCTATATATATTTTCGTCCGATTTTAAATAAATGGTGCACTAAAGATCCATATCTAGTCCGATTGTCACACCGTACTGAAGTTAATATAAATTAATATCTGACAAGTTTCCTTGAAATCGGTTCAGATATAGATATAACATAGCTTCCATATATAATTTCGACTTATTCATGTTAATTGTACACCAAGTAATCAATGGGTCTCTGATTGAGATTAAATATGTGTTTGCTTTAAATCGATGTACAAAATTTAGCATAGGTTGCAGAATGACATGTGTAGGGATTGATGTAAGTCGGTTTAGATATAGATAAAGATCACATATTTAAGTTCGTTCGATTTCATGTCAATGTTCCTTCGAAAAGGTGACGTCTTTTGGAATCCATATGTAGAATATACCCAAAGTGGTGATGGGTATCATATAGTCGGCCCAGTCCGATTTTTCTACTTTCCTTACTGGTTTTTTATGAACTATAGGACTTTATTTAACTCGCTTTGGAATGCCCAATTTAGGCCAAATACCATTTTTAAGGTAACTTCAAAATGCCTTCCTCATAGAAGTCCTGCTCTCTATATGCAAAAACTCTAGAAGTCGATTTTCACAATCCTTCCTAGATACCAGTTTTTTATCATTAAGGAAATTTAGCAATGCAAGAAAAATATGATAACCGCTTGATTCCACGTCCGGACTGTTTGGCGGATGCATTAAAGCTTCCCAACCAATCTTCCGACGTTTCTGGCGAGTCACTGTAGATGTGTGTGGCCTACCGTTGTCCTGGTGGAACACGACACCTCTCCTGCTGGCCAGTTCTGGCCGTTTCTGGTCAATTGTAAATGGTTTAAAACAGTTTTATGCTCGAATTTTAGCTCCTGGGTGATGTTATGACTATTAATATGCCGATCAACTTCGATCACTTCTCCGATTTTATCGACATTTTCGACGACCGGCCTAACTGTGCTAGGTGCATCTTTAACATCAAAAATTCCTGAACGAAATCTACGAAACCAAAATTGCACCTAATTGGCTGGTACAGTATCGGAACCATAAACACCATTCACAATTTTAGCCGCTTAGCTTGTATTTTCGCCTTTGTCAAAAAAAAAAACTGTAAAATGTACCTAATGTTCTTTATGTTCACTCCCATTTTTAACACCCTCTAACTCACAACTGAATGTACCAAACAAAAACAAAACAAAATTTATTTTTTTTTTTACTGGGAAATGCCACCCTTCCAACGGACATAAATCTGAAATTGTTCGGTCGATACATTACGAGAAATCTATCAGTATAGCCATCCGCCGGAAAAAATAATGGATTTCTTTTCCCCCAACCTAATATCTTTCTTGGTGGCTAGTGCAAGTTATTTTGGAAGTCACATTATATCATCCTTTTTGCTCGAGTCCTTGTGCGTCAAAATACCACATGACAAGATTTGTAGACTTCTAATTATTCTGAAATATTCACTCATAAGATTTTAGATAGTATCCTTAAAGAAATATCATTGCTCAAATTTTCACAAAATAATTCCGAGTTTTGTAACAGGTTTCATCAAATTTTAAAAATTAAACATTAATCCATTGCACATTGCTTAAAAATAGTATTTTTAGCCCCTGATTTTTTTTCAAAAATCACATATTTTATCCTCTAAATTTGTTTTGTTTCATTTCAGTGCCGATGAAGGCTTTGATGGAACCTATGCCACAAATGTTGTGGTCCGCAACAATGGTTCATGCCTCTATGTGCCGCCCGGTATATTTAAGTCAACGTGTAAAATCGATATCACATGGTTTCCGTTCGATGATCAGAGATGTGAAATGAAATTTGGTTCATGGACATATGATGGCTTCCAGGTAAGTGCATCTAACCAATATTTGAAACACAAACACAAAACATTCAAATCAATTCAATAGCGAACATACAAATTACTATTGAAAAAAACTGTTTGGAAATTAAATTAAAAAAGTTTAATTGTACGAATCTGCTGTAGAGCAAATTAAAACATTTGCTACGAATTTTAATGCTAACAAAAAAATGTATACGAAATATTTACTTTACTTTTTTTGGGAAAACAGTGAATGAATTGAGGATTAATTTAATAAAAATCGCTGCTATTGAAAAAAAGTAAAGAAAAAAAGCTTTGCAAATAGCTCAACATTTTGTTTTTTATGACCACCATGAACATGGATATTTTTCTCTGCAAAAAATATAAAAAAAAACATAAATTTGTAGTTGTTTTTAGTAAACTGTCAATTGCCGGAAATCTTTGCCATTGCAAACCAATATTTCACAATTTATTTATGGACAGGGCTGGAATAGTGTCATTTTACTGGTTGTTTGAAATATTTCACAGCCAACGAAAAAAAAACAACAAAAAACAGAAAAACAACAGAAACTCCTCTTAATTCACATTTAAATAAACACCAGCCTAAGCTGCAGGTCTAACAGACAAATTTGAATATGACCCAAAAAATGGAAAGAAAAAATATGTACTTCAGTCGCCAATTCACAGCAGGATTTTTTTATATTTTACAATGCAATTTTGCAGCTGCCGATGTTGTTCTTTATTTGATTTTTCAGCCCACATTTTTGGTTGGTAGCCATCTAAAAAAAGAACACAGGGCTAAGTGGAATTCCTAAATGGCAGACTGTGCAATTTTAGTTAAACACTGTTCGCCTAAAAATTGAATTAGTTATTTAAACGAGTAAAATGTTTCAAAACATTTCAAACTGGCTGTGAACATCGAAAAAGCTATGAATATTCAATGGCGCAACAATTAAACAATTCCCTTTGCCTTTGACCGTTATTTTTGTACATACCGAAAATCAAATTCGATATGCAAATGTTTTGTTGCACAATATTTTTTTTTTCGTTTTGGTTGTAGTAAAAATGTGTATGCATGGAAATTGTTATTAATTCGTTGGTTTCACTTTACAAGAAAATGGAACAATAGAAAATAAATACTAGTAATTGTAAATTTAAAATTACAGATTTTAGTCTATAGTACCGTATTGGTTCCAATTGGTTATCATTAGGGGTTTCTCTCTATAATTCCACAGTATTAAATACATCGTTCAAAACATTTTGAATACTGATTTACGATTTGACATATTAGGCATTGTTTAAATGATGTTTAAATCCCGTCAAAAAGTCAAAGTCAGAAAGTTCAAGTTCAGGTTTCCTATAGACATAAACTTACGTTTTGAAGCTCCTAGTGGCAGTAATTTGTCATTGCGGATTCCCAGAGGATAACAAACCTATTTATAGTCGATCATAAAATATTTTGAAAAATCTATTATTAAGTTCTTAAAGAAACAAATTTTAAAAAGTCAAGATTAAGATGGTAGTACTCACAATTTTTTTTTAAGTCCACTAATAATCCTTATAAAAATAGTTATTAAAAAATCCATTATTAATTTCTAAGAAAATACATTCAAAAGTATACCGACTGTATGTATGACCACATCACTTCGTCTATTGACTTCTCGGTCCATCAACTCGACTATGAAAAAACTCAACTCGCCTTTCGAAAAATACACCTCGGTCCATCATCTTATCTTTTGAAGTTTATTCCCCAAACCGCATTTATTGTCATAACCATCGTCTGCTTGTCTATTAGCCCATAGTCTATGCTATGTAAAAATACTCTCTGGTCGCAAGCTCGCTTATCGAAAAGTACACTGTCAGTTCGCATTTTGAAGTAGACCCCATGGTTCGACTCCGTTGCCTGCGCCAGCTCGACTAGACCCCCTAGAAGATCAGCTCGTCTATGGAGAAAGTTTGCCTTATCTCGTGTATGGAAATAACCTCAGAAAGGCTAAATAAATAGCTCCCATGATCTGTCAACCAATCTAAAGGGTCAGTTCTTCTAGAATAACTAAGTCCGTCATATCTGACCAAATTTCTAACTGCAGTCATTCATTGACAACAGTTAGATTGCCGTAAAGCCCATTTTGCCATTTTAACTGTCATTAGTTAAATTATTTAAATTTAGCGCGTTTCATGTCTAACAAACCACGGCCTACGACTGAAGATCAGATAGTCAGATAAATATTAATAATAAATTCACGATTGAGTTCTTTGGAAAATATTTTTAAAAATCTAAAACTACACACTTTAATAGACATGAAAATAATATTACATTATAGGAGGTGATGCAAATGTGGTATACCCATTTGTTTTTAGATTGCCAATTTTTTATTTTTTATCCGATTAAATTGAAAATTTACACTTAACATGCTACATGTGTTGTCTTTCCATGTATCAATTTGAAAATAATATTATTCTAACAATTTAAGAGATATTTGAGAAAATATTTGAAATCCCATAAAAAGTGATTTTAAAAAAAGTGCAGGTAATGTGGTATACTACATGATGTTAATGTAGTATAGTATAATTTTCACTTCCAATTGATATCTTATATAATTTATTGTTTTTAATGAATGCGAATTAGCTCGAGATTTATGTCTGTTAAGATTTTTAACGGATACGTTGAGTGCAACTTTAATTTTTATTATATAATAATGTCTACACATGGCAATATTTAATTTTTGTATGGAGAAGTTGTTAAAACTCGTAGCCTTTGTTTTTCATCCTTGTGATTCATGGTAGACTCTCGTAGAGTACAAATGTTTCACATAGTAATGAGATTTTGTCTAGTGCTGGCCTTTTTGCATGCAGAATCAAAGTATACCACATTACATACACTTGTGTTTACTGAAGAAATGTCTGGTTTTTTTCCAAATTGGTGATTATGTGGTGCAATCGCGAATATTATTTGATTTTTAGTTCATACTGATTATTCTAATGCTTTAGTAATAACGATTAAAGTACATCCGTAAAACCAAAAAAATATTTTTAAACTTCAACCGAAAAAAAGTCAATTTCATGAAAAATTTTATTTTTGGTACTGATTCTCAACGTGATTTAAATAAATTAAACAGGTCATTGCTATCTTATTTTTTTGAGAACAGCAAACTATAGAACATGTTTCAGTTATTCTAAAATTTTCAGTTTACAAAAAAAGTGACTATACCACATTACCAACCTATACCACATTTGCATCACTTCCACTAAGATAGTCTTTTATACCCTCCACCACACTGTGGTACTCGTACAGGATATTATGACTTTGTATATATGTTTGTAACAGACAAAAAGAATCGAGATGAACGCATGGTTTCTGAGTCGATTTATGCATCGCCTTGTCCATGTATTTTTTGTGAGCAAAGTACAGGTGATGGCCAACAGATGCTACTATGGTCTAAGTAAGCAGTTTAGAAACAAACTCACACTTTACAAGACGCTGATACCACCCGCATGAAGCAGCTCTTGGCGTGTTTGAAAGAAAAATTCTCCGAAAGATCTACTTGTAGATCTTCGTCGACGGTGAATATCGGCGTCGAATGACCCACGAGCTTTACAATTTATACGCGGACATCGACATAGTCAGTCGTATTGAGCTGCAGCGACTACGGTGGCTAGGCCATGTTGTGCGAATGATAGAGAATACCCCAGCTCAAAAGGCATATAAAAGCGAGCCTACTGATGGTTCCCGTAGAAGGGGAAGGCCACGAATCAGATGGAAAGACCAAGTAGAAAACAACATCTTGGAACGTGGTCTTTCAAATTGGAGGATATGTGCACAAGACCGAATATGACCTATATGCACAAAGCGTGCTGAAAATGGTATAAACTAACCTGTGAGAAGTTTCGTTGAAATCGACTTAGATATAGCTTCCTTTAATTTTTTTCGTCCGATTTTAAGTAAATGGTGCTGCAAACAAAAATTGATGAAGGGTATAATATAGTTGGCTCCGTCCGACTTTAATACTTTCCTTACTGGTTTTAATTGAGGTTGGATCAACAATTATGCCGAATATATTGTGATATCTATAGATGATTCATAATTTGTATACCTTACACCAGTACCAACAGCACCTCTTCCTTACACTGACGAATGTTGTTATTATTCAGTACAGCCCTTTTAATTACTTGTCCAAATTCCCTACACCGTGGATTCTGTTGTGATGTTCGGCTTATTATAATTGTGGCCTATTAATCGACTCGAAAAAACATAAAAAATATGTTTTCGGTCCACTACACCCCAAATCATCACCAAAAATAATTTGACCATAACTGGAACCTCAGCGCAATATATCTAACCCCTGGTCTGGTAATAGGTTACTATCTAGTATATGAATACGTAAGTGTTTAATTGTAACTCCCACATCCAACAATATAATTCGTATCAATTTAAACTATCAACTTCTCAGGTGTATATCCTTCAGGAGTAAATATATACGCCATAGAAAACAAATGTTGTAATTTTTTACACAAAAGACAGGATCCATTTGACCCGGTAAATATTGAACGATCTTTATCAAAACTGGCATGCTTCCCCTTCGACAATAAAAACCGACAAAAATTAAGTATTTGATCCATTTCATCTTATAAATATCAATTGATTTTTCTTTCTTTATACAATCTTTCAATTATAAATAATCTTCAGAAAAATATGAAATTTTGAATTTGACCTCATGTCATTTGTAAACCGTGGCACACACTGTAGTAAAATATTACTGGTACAAAGCTCATAGTCTCCAGATTTGAAATATATAATGTTTTATCATCTCTACCTAAAATGGACTTTTTGCAAAAAAAAAAATGGATTCCTGGCCCATAGTGAGTTGTGGCTGTAATTTGGTATAACGGGATCATGAAGGTTGGCATAAATGTGTACAGACAATGAGGATAGTGCCCCATTGCCACCATTTTGAAAGTTTTAGCCGCGTTTTCCCATTGTATTAGCTGCAATTTGGCATATAATATTTATGATGAGAAAATTTATTTCCAGATTTTTTTTTTTCAGTTATGTATAACTTATTCATTATTCAATACATATTATAAAAACCAAATGCCAACTTTAAAACCAATTACCAACTTTAAATGTAAACTAAGTGAATGTAACGTTAAAAGATTTTGGACTATTTAACATTGCCTGATTACTATCATCATCACCAACGATGTCATTATCATCAACATTTGCATAATTCAATGTTTGCCCTAGAATTTCATAAAAATTATATAAACATCATTGTATCAATATAACATCATTGGCAAACAATTCACATTAAAATAAATTATGTTCAATGGTAACATTCAGTGTCGGTTACCAAATGTGGATATATTTTTTTAATTTTTCCTAACTGAATACATTGCAATTATGATGCCTCTTGGAGAGTGGGCAGTGTTAATTTCTAATCTGCTTGGCCGCCCTCTATACCACCATGGACATTTGCCCATGGTATAGCTACGCCATTGGCCAATGTTGGCTTTTGTAATTCAAATACAACATATTTTATAAATTTCGCAATTTTCCATGCCATTGATTTGTAATTGAAAAAGTTTTATATCGCTTAGGCATTTTTAAGAGTTCATTTTTCTATTATTTTCAATTCAGCTTTGCATAAAAATATTTCCGAACTCTTAAGCAGTAATGTCTAGTAAATAAAAATTGGAAGCGGCAATTGTGTATTGACATTTCGAACAAATGTTGGCAACGAAATATTTATAGCTAATACCCTCTGACCCAAACAGCAGTATCGAAAATTTCTTCTGGTGGAAACAAATGACAATTTCGAAATAAATATTAAATTGATATTCTCATGACTTGGCATGATATTCTTATGGGCGATGGATAAAACATTAAATGGAAATATATCGAAAAAATGTGTATATTTTTACGATGTCCTTGTAATGTGATATAAATTTGCAAAGTAAAAGACTGGCATTTATATTAATTTCATGAAATAACTACGTAATTGACATTTCGTTGTAATTTGTTTGGTAATTTTGGGAGAAAAATGCGATATGAAGATATGAGAAAAATTAATCGAAAATATTACTTACATTGTAATTTGACATTGTCAAATATCAGAATATACAAATAACATCCATATGGTCATCGTGACTTAACGTTGACATTTACTTATATGTATATAGACTCTCAATATTAAAGTATATCGATGCTGTGAAACACAAAAAAACCAGTGAGGAAAGTAGTAAAGTCGGACGGGGCCGACTATATGATACCCTTCACCACTTTGGGTATATTTTACATATGTATCCTAACGTTTTGTTATAAATCTATATCTGAACCGATTTCAGGGAAACTTGCCAGAGACTAATTTATATAGCATATATAACAATGTGTCAATCGGCCTAGCTATGGATCTTTCCACGAAGCTTAGCAACATCATTCATCATTCTTCTGTATCCGACAAGACGTCGCCTTTTTGAAGGAATTTTGACATGAAATTGAACGAACTTAAATATGTGATTTTTATATCTTTCTGGAACCTATGCTAAATTTCATTTCATTTGGGCAAGTTTAGAGTCGTTTGCGCACAGTGGGACAGATTTGTGTAAATCGATTTAAAGCAAACTTGACACACGGTATTCGGTATGCTGCACTGTTTAAAATTTAATCACAATAAATAAGTCGAATTGATATATGGAAGCTGCGAGATATCTATATCTGAACCGATTTGAAGCAAACTTGCCTTATACTAATTTCAATACGTTGTGTCAATCGGCCTAGCTGTGGATCTTTAGTGCACAATTTACTTAAAATCGGACGAAAATATATATAGGAGGTGTACACATCATTCCAGACTTAATTCAATACGCTATGCCAAAATTCGTGCAAATCGAATGATTTTCAGAGTCTTTGGTGCACCATTTACCTAAAATCGGACGAAACTTTGTATGGAAGCTATATCTAAATCTGAACCGATTTTCACGAAACTCTGCATATATCATTCTAGACTTAATTTAGTACGTTGTGCCAAATTTCGTGCAAATCGAACAATATATAGGAACTTTGGTGCCCCATTAACCTTAAATCGGACGAAGATATATATGGGAGGTATATATCAAAATC
>NW_026889501.1:0-129743 GCF_032173495.1 Musca vetustissima
GCAAAGTCCCAAAGTCCCTATATATCTTTAGGTCTAGAATCATGTGTGCTAAGTTTCGATTTAGATATAGCTCCCATATATAGATTCGCCCGATTTTAGAAAAATGGTGCGCCAAAGTCCCTGAAAATCATTTGATTTCAACGAATTTTTACATAGTGTATTGAATTAAGTCTAGAATGACGTGTGCTTAGTTTCGTGAAAATCGGTTCAGATTTAGATATAGCTCCCATGTATAGTATCGCTCGATTATAGGTAAATGGTGTACCAAAGTCTCTATATATCTTTCGATTTGCACGAAATTTGGTATAGCCTACTGAATTGGATCTAGAATGATGTGTACTAAGTTTCGTGAAAATCGGTTCAGATTTAGATATAGCTCCCATATATAGTTTCGGCCGATTTTAGGTAAATGGTGCACCAAAGTCTCTGAAAATCATTTGATTTGCACGAATTTTGGCATAGCGTATTGAATTAAGTCTAGAATGAAGTGTGCTGAGTTTCGTGAAAATCGGTTTAGATTTAGATATAGCTCCCATATATAGTTTCGCCCGATTTTAGGTAAATGGTGCACAAAGTCCCTGCAAATCTTTTGATTAGCAAGAATTTTGACATAGCGTACTAAATTAAGTCTAGAATGATGTGTACACCTTCTATATATATATATATATATATATATATAATTGTACACCAAATAATCAATGGGTGTCTGATTGAGATTAAACAGTGCAGAGACGTCTTTTCGGATACATTTGTAGAATATACCCCAAGTGGTGAAGGGTATCATATAGTTGGCCCAGTCCGACTTTGCTACTTTCCTTACTGGTTTTCTCTCATTTTGGGCATAACTGAAATAACACAGTTATGGAAAAATTCACATTTTTCCATTTTAACGGCTTTGGGATATTAAAGGGCATTTTTATTAATACGGTAAATACATTATGTTACTGTGTTGCCGAGTAGATTGATGGATTTTTTTTGTGATTGTAGTTTTTGTTTAATGTTATATGTGCAATATAAACTGTTTGGGTGGAAAAGAATAGTGTCAAGTTCAGATTTAGATATAGCTGACATACATATTTTCGCCCTATTTTATGTAAATGGTGCAATAAAGCGGACTAAATTTGTCTGAATGAGACAGCGTTCTGAATTATGTACAGAATAACATCTGTGATGTTTTGTTGAAATCGGTTTAGATTTAGATATAGCTCCCATATATATTTTTGTGGAAATCGGTTCAGATTTAAATATAGATCCCATATATATTTGCGCCCGATTTTATATAAATGGTACACCAAACTGCCTACTTTTTTCCGATTAACATCTGATGTTTTCATTAATTTCTCTTTGGAGAAGAGCCAAATGATCGAAGTTGCAATGAAAAGGAAAGCCAAAGAGATACTACATTCCCACCATTACGAGACGCGTTTCGCCGTTGGTTAAGCGGCTCATCAGGCATATTGGGCAATGTGGCGTAGAAATGTCGTTACTTGATATTTTCGTCCGATTTTATGAAAATTTTGCACCAAAGATCCAAAATTTTGCCGATTGGCACAACATTTCCCAAAACGTACAGATATCTCTATAGCCTAACGTGTGTCAAGTTCTATTGAAATCGGTTTAGATTTCTGCTAGGATACCTCTGCTGAATATAAAGTCCTTGCGCTTTTATTTTTATACCCTACACAACTACGTTGTCAGGGTATTATAGCTTTGTGCAGCCCTAAGAGTTTCTAACGCCGCGAAATATTGGTCCTAGACCTACCTTTAAGTATACCGATCGTCATATCATGACTACCTGTGTCGATCTAGACATGTGTGTCCGTCCGTCTGTCCATTATAATTTGTAAACTCGATACAGGCCACAGTTATGGACCAATCTTCACGAAATTTTGCATGTAGGATGGGTTCTGCCCAATGAAGACCCCTATTGTTTTTGGAAAATATCGGTTAATATTTAGGGGATGAAATGGACCAAAAACTTTATTTTTGTCTGATTTTCTGGTAGCTCCAGAGGTCGCAATTATGGCCCGAACATCGTGAACTTTTACATGAAGAAGGGGATTGGGCCAAATAATAAGCATGCGTGTTTTGATAAAGATCGGTCAATATTTAGCGGATCAGATGGACCCTGACTTTTGTGTGAAAAATTACAAAATTTGTATTCTATAGCGTGTTTATTTACTACTGAAGGACATAGAGCCAAGAAGTTGATAGTATATGCAAGAGGAGTGGTTGACCTTTCAATTGATACCAATTATATTGTCGTATGTACTCGGATGTGGGAGTTGCACGTAAATATTTACTGGTGCTTACGTATTTAGATATTATTTAATAAACCATTATCACATTAGAGGCAGGAAATATAGCTCTGATCGCTTTGAAATGTTCCATGTGGTTCCAGATATTGTCAATGACAACGCCTATAATTTTTGGTAATGATCAGATAATAATTTCGGGATGAAGTGGACCGAAAACTTTTTTTGTGTTTTTTCGGATTGATTCACAGGCTAATATTATTCCTCACAACACAACCCACGGTGAAGGGAGTATGGCCAAGTAATTAGAAGGGCTGTACTGAATATTGGTAATATTCGAAAAATATGTCAGTGTAAGGAAGACGTGATGTTGACCTCTAATCTAGAAAGAAGGTGCAACTATCAGGAAATATCACCCAGGAAGATAGATATCCGCATAGAGTTCTGTGGTAGTTGTGTAGGGTATCGTATGGTCGGCCCCGTCCGACTATACTGCTCCACTCACTGGTTTTTATATTGTCGTATGTACTCGAATGTGGGAGTTACACATAAGTGCTTACAGGTACTTACGTACTCAGATATTATTTAGTAACCCATTACCACACCAGAGGGCGGAAATATAGCGTTGATCGTTTTGAAATTTTCCATAAGGTTCGATTTATGGTCGAGGAGAACGCCTATAATTTCCGGTGATGATCAGATAATAATTTTGGGATGCCCACTTCATCCCAAAATATTTATCTGATCATCACCGAAAACTTATTTGTTTATGTTTTTCGAGTCGATCTATAGGCCACAATTATAAGCCAAACATCACAACACAACCCACGGTGAAGGGAATCTGGACAAGCAATTAGAAGGGCTGTACAGAATATACGTAATGTTCGGAAAATATGTCAGTGTAAAAAAGAGGTGCTGTTGACCTCTAATCGGGCAAGGGGGTGCAAATATCACGAAATATTGCTTAGGCTCAGAATAAAAATCGGCAGAAAGTTTGAGTTCCGTAGACAATTTCACCTTAAAGGCAAAAGAAAAATTTAAATTAAGTAAAAATACATTAATAATGATCGAAAACACCAAATAATGAAAATTCACTTTTCATTACACAATGCAATAAAACCGAAACGAAAAAATGCAACAATAAATATTGATTACAATTATTTAAGAAAACAGAGGAAAAATAATTGTAAATTGAAAAGCTTTGCCACACACATGGCGGCATTACCGTTGGCAAACAATGCGTGCATGTATGTCCATATAACAATGTAATGCAACAGTGTGCGCAATTGTTTTCAATGCGAATTATAATACAAACACTGCCACATATGGACTTTTCATCGCTTGTGTCATTTTGTTGGAGTAAATATTAAAATGCACCTATATTTACGCATTGCAACCGGAAAGCATATTTACACACTTTTGCAAGAAGATGAAGAAGAGATGTGTGTGTGCGTGGGAGTATGTATGTGTTTATGTTTCAATTTCCCTAGGATTTTAAGATGTAAATGTGCAAATTGTTGTGCTGTTATTGTTGTTGTATTGGCAACAATGTGGTAGTGAAATCCTTTTGGTGTACGAGTAATTGTTTATGGTGGATTAATTAAAATGAAACCACAATACGATTTTAAATGGACAGCGCAAAATTACGAAGGACATTTTCAGGTGTTAATTTTTAATTTTCTGATACGTACGGACAATAAAGAGGAAATTAAGTATTTCGAAGTTATTCCAAGGCTATATAAGGTATTACCTATTATTTAAAAAAGAAATATGTTGAATTGACAGAAACTATTGTTGGATAGGTAAATTTATAATTTACCACATAATCATAGCAATTTACTATTGGACGGATCTTTTGACATTCTCTGTTTTCTCAAGTTTATTTTTATTCGAAACGGAATATCCTCACAATGAAATACGTGCAATTATTTCTTTTCTACAATACAAAGCATCAGTCTTGACACTTCCGTTTTCATTTCCTTTTCAATTTGCATTCATGTGTTCTTAATCATCAGCAGTGTGGGCCCAACCTAGTTTCGAAGAATTATACCATCGTACATATATACGTATCTACCAATTTGGTTGATAACAACTTGTTGGTAAACATTCAAGTGTGAGTGTATGTGTGCATGTGGTATTTTGTTGAAAGGCGCCAAAAGCACTTGAAAAGCACCCCCAGGATGAAAGGCGGCTGGCTGGGTCGATTATTATGTTTATTGCAGAAAGTAGACGAAAATAAAGAACTGCCCATTGAAAGCGTCAGCAACAGAAGTAATAATAATATGACAGTGGCGCTAGTATGACGCCATATTTGTCGCTGCTTGTTGCTGTATTTTACCAACAGTTATCATAATTTATTTACTGCCGGATGGCAACAATGGATTGTTGCTGAAAATTCATTTTCGGTATGCAATAATTAATGTCAGTCAGTGGAATGTTTAATGTCACTGTTTTTCTGGTGGCAAGTGATAGCTTTTTGTGGAAAGACAAATTGAGTCAAGTAAATGACTTGAAAAGGATCTTGAAATTTCTCTTGACACTTCTTAGGAACCTAGAAGTTTCCACAACGATAGATTGGGATTGTCAAACTGGTATGTTATTTATGCTGAGGTTCGTTATTGAAATGTAAGAGAACTTCGGATGCTTTCCATCTGAAGGGGAATGTATCACATTTTTAAAATATTGATAAAGACAGTAAATTACTACGGCAACCTTATAAGATTATTTTTATATAGCGTTCTTTCATAGCTTTTGATTGCCAACAAATTGGTTAAAAAAATTAGGGATCCTGGTCCGTTTCTCGCGAATAAATATTTTTAACGTGATTGGCATAATTTTAAATATATTAGCCCATTTATGTTATATATATTAGGCTAATCTAAAAGTTCTTCATAATTCTCAATTTATAAGAAATTTAGAGGCACCACTCTCAGACTTATAGGTGATGTGTACAGCTATCATCTTTAAGATCAAGAAAGGGCTGCCGATCTCCGAGATTGATTTCATTTCCACATCTGAACTGATCGGGGACTTGAGGAGAAACAAGGAACGTACGGATTCAACACATGTATTACCATGACGTTAGAGACTTTGCCAGAATGGATATTCACAGTAGTCAGGATGGTTGGGATCTAACAGCTTCGATCGTGGGGGACGAGACATATGCGGTATTTGGTGTATTTGCGTTGGTTGGCCTTTAAGGATGACAATTGGGAGATATTGGTGTGTTGCTCCATTCTGTGGAAGTCTTGCAGCGATTCCGTTAAGAGGCCATGGTTTTTGGTGTATTCTGCATTTGCCAAGACCGTGCTGAGGTGATGGCACTCGGGGTGAGATGTGTGGGTTTCACTCTGTGTTTGTGCCGAACAGACCGTATGGATGCATTTGGCTACGGCCGTTGATTGATGATTTTTATGGTATTTGGTCCGACGGGCTGGATACTTGTGACAGTGTGTGGTCACTATCTTGAGTGTATGATTCGACGGAAAAGATACACGAGTGGCTACGGTCACTGTCCTGTGTGGGCCGTTGGAAAGTTGCGTTGTTGAGTGTGTGTGTGTATGTGTGTGTGTGGTGCGGAATGTTCGTGAGGGTATCCAGATTTGTTTAGTTTTTTCCTTTAGGTTTACCAGTTCCGGATCATAGATCGAAACCAGTAGGATTACCATTCCCCAACATTGTAGGCTTGTGGAATGATCGCTGGGTGGGGAAATTGGCATCGAGGGTGGTTGGTTTAGCACCTGTTTTTTAACCACATTTAACGATTATTCCATTGTGGAGAGCCTACATCTATTAGTTCAAATGGTAGTAGTTTCGACTACGGAAGCATGCAGTTACTAGTCTGTGGAGGATCATTTCCGAACTAGTAGGCTTGTAGAACAATTGTTGGGAGAGGTGAGATACATGGTGGCTACCAATGTCGTAAGATTTTGATGGTCACTTTTGCTTTTTATTCCATTTCAATGATTGTTCCATTGTAAAAAACGAATATTCGTTTTGATGGTAGTAGCTTTGGCTATGAAGCTGGGCAGAGGCTATCATTTGTGGGTGACCAGTCTCGTAATGTTTGGAGGTCTACTAGTAATGTACCTAGCCGAAACTAGCACGGGTATCAGGGCCCTCAGGCCTGCGGATGTAACCCAACAGTTGGTGTTGGGTTCGGAGATCATGGCTGGTGGAGTTTCGGCTCGGTGTGGAGTTGTATTACAACCAGATGCCTGACCCATGGTAAGGCTGGAGGTTTAAATGGTATCCGCACCTCATCCAATGAGTAGATCACATCCAAATAAGTGTTATCGATTGGTACCTACATTTTGATGTGGGGGCTTTTGCTGACGCTTTATATTAATTGGCGGTTCAGCACTGTGGGGTAAGAACCCAAGGTACCCACGTACTCTAAGCATTTCTGACATTCCATGCCAGCATGCAGCTTTCATGGTGTCGCAGTAGGCATCTAAGGATACCAAAATTTAAAGCAAATCACAGATTCGAGTTATTTTTGTTAGATTCGAACGTGAACAAAATGTTTAATCAGAGTCCTTACTGGTCCTTCTAAACGTTTTGTAACCACGATGAATAAAAATCGTTCAGATGCCATTACTTATTTATCTGTAAGATTTTCATAATATAAATAATATAAAGATTCGGACGATATCCATAATCGGATATAAGGAAGGCCTGTATTGAATTTTTTGTGTGGAAGTTTTCTGGGCATTAAATAGTAAATCAGGACAAAATTTAGAAAACCGAACTAAAAGTGGTTCCATTATAAGGAGCCTTCTATACAACGTGTACCTTTTTATAAATTTTCATTATCATAAATATCAGCAAAATTTGCCAACTCTGACTCTGATTCGATTTTTGGGAAACACTCTGAGAAAAAGGTGAATTCAAAGTATTAGAGAGATTTATGTCTCCTAGAAAATCCATTCTTTCAGCATCCTTATGGCCAGCTTTATTGGGAATTTGTGTAAAATTACCTGGGAACATTTTTCATGCATAATTTTTCCTTTTGTGATGGATGATCCGTGGCCATTGTAGTCTTGTCCGCAAACCATGTCATTTTTCAGCGACAATTAACAATATTGTCTTATTCGCGCTGCCAATTTTATGTTTTGAATATCGCCCAATTTTAGGCTTTTTGAAATTCTTATCGCAAAAATTTTTAATTCAGATCAATATTTGGACATAGACAATGAGTTTTGCAACAAATAATTGAAAAATCCGGTGCGTGATCATCGCTTCGATGTTACAGATTATTTTCTAATGTGGGAAAATTTAACCTAGATAACATTATTGCTATTCCTATATATACCGCATTACATACCACATGTCCCCATTATGTGTATATCACCAACATACATTAAACATTTAATAATGCTTACAACAATTTCTGTGTCCCACAAAACTCAATTCGAGTTGGACTACTGAATATTGAACATCAACCGGATAATGTAATGAAGTCAAGGATTTTTAAAACAGCAACAACAACAACAGTAACAAAATAATTTATCAAAAAATATGGAATAACAATTGTGTGAAGTTGAATTGTAATGTCGTTTTTTCTTTAGTGGTAATATTTGCACGCATACAAGCTTACATATTTACCATATATAAGCCATGGTGGTAGCGGTGGTTCCTTATGTACACAACATTTGGCTGTGGGTTAAGTAAAGGGATTTCACGGGTTGTATGATTTTTTGGGGCAAAAGTAGTAATGTCCTATGTAAACAATTTGCTAGTGGTTTGTGTTTCTACTCCGTCGTCATTATCGTCATCATCCATTACCACATACATGCACACAGCTAACTACGAGTCGAGTTTGATGATGTCCTTGTGCGTAAATATCGCCTTACCACATCTCATTGTTATATAAACACACACACACACGACAACCAGTTGACTTATGTATGCTATGCAAACACAGAGAACACACATACACTCATACACACACATGCACATATCCAGATTCATACAAACTATACTTACTTGAAAATTTTGTATAATTTACATTGCAACTCAACAAGCGGCCATTAATCATACCGGAAATGACAACTTCACAGAAAAAAAATGGAATGAAAAAATATGCTTCGCATATAGCCCACTTATACACGCACAGGCAAACGATGTATGTAAGTGTGTATGCAAAACATAATATGCATATCAATACACATAGTCATACATATGAATATGATGATGGTGATGATGGCATAGCTTGAGGCGTACAATATTGTAGTAGTTGTTTGTAGCACTTTAAACATTGTTATGTAGGTCTTCTTAAGTAGATTTGGGGAAAAGGAAATAACAAATTTATTTTTAAAGGACTTTCCATGGAATTTCTGTGAAAAAAATATATATATTTTCAAGGTAGAAATCAAATTTCTATGAAATAATTGTTTTTATGGAAAATATAATAAAATATCGATTCTTCATAATATATTGTATTTGATCAATATTTGCATCTACAAATACCCATACATACTTATATTTATTTTATGTAATAAAATATTTATTTATGTCTTTTTAATCTTGATATTCATAACCAGTAGTCAGTGCATTCAAGTGTGGAATCAGTAACGGAACCACATGAACAACATTTGTATTGACTTTAAAGTTTGTTTTTTTCTGATTGTGGAAATCAGCTGAAACTTTAAATATTTTATTTTGTTGTCCGATATAATACCACAAATAGGTTCGTGCTTGGTCCAAATAAATGAGCATGTATAAAACAGCAAAAGTACACCACACATTCTTCATTGCCAAATGAAAGATTTGACTTGACTGTGATTTTTGGCTCTAGTAAGAACAAAGAAATTTTTGAGTTAAATTTTGTTTTAGCGTGAAGATAGGAGGGTATAGAACAAGATACAACGATAAAATTATTTATAAACATTCTCTTAAACATTTTTCTATCACTGGTTTCGCCATCTTTGGTGTGCTTTTAAAAGGACGGTGGCGCCAAACGAGTTAAGACTGATTTAAAGTTTATAAGAATTATGATATGTCCAAATTGTCACATTTTGTATAGGGAGGTACCAAAAGGAATGACATATATATCCAAACTTGATATATCGTGATAGTCACAGTTAAGAACATATTGGTCTTCCATTCCCTCTGTAGGGAATTTTTTAAAAATCCCGTAAATGTGTCTACAACAGATTTGATCCTAATACACTTAGTGTTTAACCCAGGGTGACGTGCATCCCGTACACAGTGTGGCATGCTTTTTTGAAATCGCCCGGAAAGTATGCCATTGAACATTGTGTAGAAAATTAAGTGGTACCCTTGTGAGTTTGGCATTTAGGAAGACAAGTTTATTTACCAGAAACCGAAATATCAAATTACAACCAAGTCAGTTCCAAAATTCGATTAATACCTTTCAAAATACACAAAAAAAAATCGACATAAAGACCCTTTGTGGGGGTAGACTTTTTCACAATTCTGTGGTCATATGCGGGCTGGCTATCCAAAATTTCTACAAAGATGTTTACGATTCGAGAAGCCAGGATGTCAAATGACAGCCACTTCGATTGGAAAATGTGGCGAAAATAATAAAATTAAAAACAGTGAGCGGAGCAGTATAGTCGGACGGGACCGACCATACGATACCCTACACAACTACCACGGAACTCCAACTTTCTGCGGATGTTTATTCCGAGCTTGGGAAATATTTCGTGATATTTGCTCTCTCTAGCCCGATTAGAAGTCAACAGCACCCTTTCTAACATATTTTCCGAATATTACCATTCATATTCAGTACAGCCCTTCTATTTAATTGTCCACATCCCTTTCACCGTGGTTTGTGTTGTGATGTGTGACTTATTATATATTTAAAAAAAAAAACTTTATGTTTTTCAGGGCTATACCAAAACATGGACCTATTCATCCTATTTACAATACCAAACATCCTAGGAGTAGTTACAGACAAATGGGCACGGTTACGCTAACATAGCATTTTATTCGCTGCAGCCCGATACGTCTAACTACGTCGATTTCCGAGAATAGATGGTGTAACTCGTGCATTCGACGGCCATATTCACCGTTGACGCTTCTCTCAAATACTCCAAGAATTACCTGTGCACGTACCTATACTTCAGATCCATACCCGTGAAAGTTGTACCGGTTAAAGTTATCCTGCATAGCCGTATTACTTTTGCAGTAATGCCGAAGACATGGCCGCAAATACCTTTGAGCTGATAGGGCTGTCGAATGCAGCTTTATAGTCGACGAAAAGGTGGAATGTGTCGAAGAATTGTTCATGATCCTTTTCAGGATTTGGCGCAGTGTGAAAATATTTGAAGCCGCTGAAGCACGCTGGATAGCACTTTATATACGATTGGAAAGACTAATTCCTCTATAGTTGGCACATATCGTATTGTCTCCGTTTTTGTGCTCGGGACACATAATGCTGAGGTACCAATCATTGGATCATTGCATTCCTCTAGCCAAATTGTACTAATGAGCTGCTACATGCTCCTGATCAGCATCTGACCACCCGTCTTGAATAGTTCGGCATCTGCTGCTTTATTATTCTTCAGTCGATTGCTTGCTATTCTGACCGTCATCTATTATTGGTTCTGGGGTATCCTCTTCACAGGTACTATTTGATACCAGAAGTTTGTCAAAACGCTCCTTCCACATCCTCGGCACGCTGTCGGTATCTTTCACCAGGTTTCCTTCGTCATCTCTACAGCAGAATGCGCCTGCACTAAAGCCTACGGTTTGGTGTTTTACTGGTTGGTAAAATTTCCGTGCTTCATTCTGACTCCTGTACATATGGATTTGCTCATGCTCACGGTTTTCTTGTTCTTTTTTCTGAATATATGTTTCTCATTTCTCCCTTTCTCCCTATAATTCTCCATCGCATTACGCGTTGCTATTGTCTGCAGGGTTGCCATAAACGCTGCATCATTGATGGAGGTTTTTGATACCCGAGAGTTGCTTTTGCTGCAGTTTGTAGGGAGCGGGCAATTCTTTGTTATTGTTCATCTATATTATTATCGGGACAAGGAATGCTGCTTTCGTCAAGCAGTTGGGTAAGTTGAGCGGAGTAAGCTTCCGCTATCTGTTGTGTTTGCAGCTTTTCGACGTCGAGTTTCCGTGTTACATTATATCGCACATTTGCTGCTACATTAAGACGAGTGGCTGCTACAAGGTAGTGTTCCGAATCGATATTCGCTCCTCGGATCGATCGAACGTCTAAAACGCTGGATCAATTCCTTCCGTCTATCACAACATGATCGATTTGATTTCTCAGTTGACCTTGTGTATATCGAGGTGTTTAAATCTGGTGCTGCTAATTACCAAGTTTTTTGCTGGCAAGAAGTCAATCAACCTCATGCCGTTGTCTGATGTTTCTTCGTGGAGGCTGTATTTTCCGCCAAAGATATTCCGATTTTCGCATTAAAATCTCCTAGCAGAATTTTTATGTCATGGTCAGGGCAACGGTCATATGCTGTTTCTAGGCGCTCGTAAAATATGTCTTTGGTCTGTTCTTTTTTATCTTCGGTCGGAGCATGGGCGCAAATGAGACTGATGTAGAAGAACTTCGCTTTTATACGGATTATTGCAATTCGCCCATCTAATGGAGTTAATCTGGAGACGAGATCTTTTATTCTCCTATTAACCATAAATCCGCAACCAAATTCATATCCCGTTTCATAGCAGCTATACCACAGGGCGTAATCATCTGATTTACTTACGCCAGTCTCTTTCCATTGCATTTCCTGTAAAGCAATAATATCGGCTTTGTACTTCTTGAGTACATCCGCCAAAGCGAACACTGCGCCTGTTCTGTACAACGTGCGCACACATTCCGGGAGTCGTCAACATTAAGGGGTTTAGTTTTCCTTTTCGTTGCTTTTTCATAGTATTGTTTTTTTCCGAATGTGGGCAACTAACCCGACGCCTCAACCCATTTTTTATTGTTCTTATGTGTGAACTCGCCGCACATATCAGCTCACTATTTTAACGGGTGATGAAAATAGCTACCCCTGGTAACAATGCGGGGAGGTCTGTGTCCAAAATTGAGATGAAAGAGGGACCAAGATAAGCCTAGACTTCGCTATGTTAAAGCCAATCAGAGTCGTTGCTTGGTATCTATCATCCCCTACGCCTAGATATGCTCTTCAAATAAAAAAATTCAAAACGATATTCGTATGTTTTCAACGTCTTTTTCCACTTTTATTTTTATCCTTGTTCAGAAAGCTTTACATCTACGAACATTAATATATTTCGAATAGACTGTGCACTATGAAAATCATTCGGATTCGTCTGAAACATTTGCCATATACCAAGATACAGATCCGAAATTGCTACATTTTTTACTGTATTTTCATTTTAAAGTTAAAAAATTTACAATCACATAGAATACATTTTCTCCTCAAGACATAGTGAACAAGACCAAAAATGAGAGGGTTATGAAAAGGTTAACCAGATTTAATAAAAGATATCCTTCTTTTCTTAATTTAAAACATATTTTCATTCCTACGACTGTTGGGCTATTTATTATGATTTCATTCCAACGTATTGATGATAATTAGAAGAAATTATTGTATTTATTGCCCGACAAAATGTTCTCTTTGTTTTAACTAATTTCTTACAATTATCCTTGGTCTGGGTGTAATTGTGTTGAAGTTTTGTTTTCATTTGTTTTTTTGGTTTGGTGTTTCCAACGGCAAATTCATGATGGTTGGTTAGTTGGTGGCTGTTATATTGAGAAGGATTCCATTGTTGCTGTTGTCGTTGTATTGGTATTGTTCACAAGTAAAAAGGATTTAGACAATACGAATGGCTAACGTTAGTTTCGATTTTAGTTGTTGTTGTTATTATTTTGTTGGTTACAATAAGTGTTGTTGATGCTGCCGTTATTTTCTTCTTCATCGATATTGGCATTGTTTTCAATATTTTTTGTTTTCTTTTTTGGGTATTTAATTTCACTCTGATGGTGGCAGCCAGGCAAGTAAGTGTTGTTCTTGTTGCAAAACGTATTGTTGTTCTTCGCATACTTGTATTGTCTCAAACGTTGGGGTTGCATTTGCTGATTTGGTATTATTTTCGTTATTGTGGCATGTACTGCTACTGCTGCATTCGATATAGATTATTTGTTTGTTTGCCCCCACGACTACGTGCTGGATTCCCTTTATGTAAGTATGTGTGTGTGCGAGCGTTGCATACAAGGGATCTGGTATTTTATATGGTTTCATCATCAGCATTAGTCTTCAATTGGCACATGTTCAGATAAAGGATAATATATTGTAATACATTGAAATATATTCAGTTTAAACAAGCAAAGCGATATTTAAAATTGGAAAGGGGAAAACGAAAAAATTATTATGGCCATTTAAAATGGCAATTCATTGACCTTGAAATAAAAATGTCATGCAGGTCCACGTCCCCTAAAAATTTAATATAAGCTAATTGTTACAACTATTTTAATTCCTCATTTATTTCCTTCACCATACTTAAAATATCCCTCTCCTTCGAAATATTTTCTTGCATATCATTCCCTTCATGGTTTGCAAAATCTTAAAAAATCACAAAAATTATCTTTCACCTTTCTTGCACAATGTTGCTTCGACCGACCGAACGAGCGACCAAACAACCAACCGACATGGCCCCATTACAAGCATCATTAGAAACAAGACATATGTAAACATTTAGAAAATGATTTGTATCTTGAAAACAAAAAAAAATAAAAAAAATCACAGAGTTCCCCTCCAAGTCATGTTCGGTGACCTTGGGCAAATGGCCAAGTTGCCAGAATTGAATGCTGAACACTGATTATGCCAGTGCATGAAGAACGTCCTGATGGCAAACGAATAATAAAAATACCAACTACAGTTAGCAAAGATTGCATTGCCAGAGGATGGATGTGTTTGTTGTTGGAAAGATGTATAGATAGATTATAGCTGTTGACAAATCGATGTAAAACTAAGGTCCTTCTGTCGTGTTTGTGTTTAGATTTTATTTTTGCATCAGCAAGATTTTGGAACAAAAATACAATTAATCACAACATTTTTGATTGAAGCTTGTGGAGAAAAATATGTCACATATGATAACAAGGTGTCAATATTTTTAAGAAAATCGGATGTTGAATACAAATGAAGGTCCAAATTGGCAAATCTACTATGAAAAAATGAAGAAGAAAATATATGGACTGCCTAATTTTGTCCAATAAATGGTCATCTATGATGAGCGATTATTGGCTGGACAGTCAGCAATTTCTGTAGAGAAATTTATCTAAACTCGTTTGCTTTTCTGTTCCATACATAAAATATGAGGAAGGAGTTTAGTTCAGTCGAGTCAAACATTTTATAACCTCCACTAGATAAACTACTGGGTGACGTAGCAACGGGTCTGATTACCTTTAACCTGGCAAAGCTCAGGCTTATCTTGGTACCTCTTTCATCTCAATTGTGGACACTAACCTCCCCGCGGCGTCATCTGGGATAGCTATTTTCATCATCCCTTGAAATAGTGAGCTGATATATGCCGCGAGTTCATCCATAAGAACAATAAAAACCAGTAAGGAAAGTAGTAAAGTCGGACTGGACCGACTATATGATACCCTTCACCACGTTGGGTATATTGTACATATGTATCCTAACAATTACATGTCTTAAAGTTAGGATAGGTTGGAGAAAGAGGGAACATTCTCCAACCTATCCTAACTTTAATCGGACGAAAATATATATGGGAACTATTTCCAAATCTGAACCGATTTTCAGAAAACTTGACACACATCATTGTAGACCTAATTCATTACGCTGTGCCAAATTTCGTGCAAATCGAAAGATATATAGGGACTTTGGTACACCATTTACCTTAAATCGGACGAAAATATATATGGGAGCTATATCCAAATCTGAACCGATTTTCACGAAACTTTGCACACATCATTCAAGACCTAATTCATTACGCTGTACCAAATTTCGTGCAAATCGATATATATATATAGGGACCGTTTACATTAAGTCGGACGAAAATATATATGGGAGCTATATCTAAATCTGAACCGATTCAGATTCAAGCATCTAGATATATAGTTAGCAGCACCAGATTCAAGCACCTAGATATATACAAGTCCACCTGGATTTCTCATGATCAAGCAATGAAAAATCAAATTGATCATGTTGTGATAGACGAAGGCATTGATCCAGTGTTTTAGACGTTCGTTCGATACGAGGAGCGAATATCGATTCCGACCATTAGCTTGTACCAGCCAAGGTTCGTACTCGTTTTAATGTAGCAGTAAAGGTGCGATCTAATGCAACACGGGAACTCGACGTCGAAAAACTCAACACAACAGATAGCAGAAGCCTACTCCGCTCGACTTACCCACTTGCTAGTCACTCCCTACAAACTGCAGGAAAGGCAACACTTGAGTATCAAAGACCTCCATCAAGAAACCCGTGGTACGATCCGGAGTGTCATAATGCTACTGAGTAGAAAAACGCAGCGTATAGGGCAACCCTGCAAACAGTAGCAACAGGTAATGCGGTGGAAAATTATCGAGAGAAAAGGGGAGAGGATAAACGTATTAAAAAAAGAACAAGAAAAACGTGAGCGTGAAAAAAATCGAAATGTAACGAACCGAAGGCTTTGGTGCAGGTACATCCTCCTGTAGAGATGAAGAAGGAAGCCTAGTGACAGATATCAACAGCGTGCCGAGGATCTGGAAGGGACATTTTGCAAAGCTTCTGATAGCAAATAGTAACAAATAATAGAAGAAGATACTCCAGAAGCAATAAGAGGAGAATAAGAGAAGTATAGATTGTGTACCACCTAGCCAAGATAAGTTCAGAATAGCAATTAATCGGCCGAAGAATAATAATACCATTCGAAATATTCAAAATCGGAGGTAAGACGTTGATCAGGAGCACGTATCAACTGATTAGTACAATTTGGCTAGAGGAATGCATACCTTGGAACTTCAGCATACGATTGGAACTTCAGCATCCTGTGTCCCGTGTACGAAAAACGAGACAAGACGATATTTGTCAAGTATGGAGGAATTAGTCTCCTTACGACTTAAGCCAATGGTCATTGACATTATTGGACCATACCAATGCGGCTTCAGACCTGGCAAATCCACCCTTTACCAGATTTTCACTCTGCGCCAATTCCTGGAAAAACCCACGAAAAACACATCGACACATTCCACCTATTCGTCGACTATAAAGCCGCATTCGACACCCCCATCCTTTCACCAAACAACACATGTTACTCGCCTACGCTGATGATATCGACATAATGGGTCGAACATTGAGAGCGGTAACAGCCACCTTTGAACAAATTGAGAAGGAGTCTGCCAAAGTGGGTCTGGCAGTAAACAGCGAGAAGTCCAAGCTTGTGGTATTAACGCGCAAGACGTCCAGTAGACTCGGACCAACTGTGGAACTTGAGAACTCCAGCTTCGAGGTAGTCAAAGATTTTATAAACCTTGGTACCGCCATAAATAAAACGAATGACATCAGTTTTGAAATTCGAAGAAGGATAGTGATGGCCAACCGATGCTACTATGGTCTGAGCAAACAACTCAAAAGCAAGGCCACCTCCCGCCAGACCAAACTCACACTCTACAAGACGCCGATACTACCCGTGCTGTTATATGGATCTGAATTATGGGTACTTACTCCGAAAGATCTATGGGCCGATCTGCGTTGATGAGTTTTACCAGCTATTCTCGGACATCGACATTGTTAGACGTATTGAGCGGCAGCGATTACGTTCTCTAGGTCATGTTGTGAGAATGGATGAAGATGCCCCAGCCCAGAAGGCATATAAAAGCGAACCAGCCGATGTTTCACGCAGAAGGGGAAGGCCATGAAGACGATGGAAAGACCAAATCGAAGACAACATTGCCGAAAATGGTCTTTCAAATTGGAAAAACTGAGCAAAAGACCGACGCGCCTGGAAATCTTTTCTAAGCTCGGCTTATGGAACGAAAGTTCTGTCACTAGCCAGCTAAGTAAGTAAGGTGACATTTCGCACTAAAAAAATAGTTTGCTGTTTCTTGTTTGGTGCATTCAGTTGAGAGTTCCAGGGTGTTAAAAATGCAAGTAAACCAAGAGAAAATTCGATACATTTTACAGTTTTTCTTTGACAAAGACGAAAATGCTTGTTTAGAATTTTCAGCTCGATTCCACCTAAAACCGCAAATTAGAGATTCAACACAGGTATGTATTTTCTGCGCTGTATAATTCTATCTTCATGTCTGCTAAAGACCGTAGAGGTATAGTTTTCAACCTAGTTTCTCAAATGATTTACCCACAACCCTCTCGAAACCACTTGACAGCAATAAGAACTTCTCTATTCTTCTTAAATTCTCACTATTTAAGAGACAACATATTTCTATAATTATTTTTTTTCTCATTTCATCTTAAAAAAATATTTAACATGAAATTGAACTTTAACTATCACACACACACACGCATCACAACACAGTTTCCTTTTCCGTACGACAACATTGAAGAATTTCGCCCCTAGTCTATGTACTTATTATTTGGCATTGCATATTTTCTTGAAAGTTATGAGGTGTTGATAATATCCTCCTGGTACCAAGAAATGTTAAGTTTTTTTCGTCTGTTTTGTTTTCTTCTATGACTAGATCTTTTCGAGGTTGCCAACGGCATTATTGTTGTTAGGTTATGAACATCCACTCACACACACATACAGATATATAGGGGTACATGAGTGTATGTGTGTGTGGATATGGTTGTGCGTACATTATGAAAAATTAATTATGTGTGTATACTCATGCGTAAATATTCTCACTATATATCTACACAAAATATGCACGCACACACACACACTCACATACACATATCGTACATATTTGTTAACAATGTTTATTTTGTTTCTAAATGAGGACATTATAAAAATCCTTCATGAAAACAAGCTACTACTACTGCTGCTGCTGTCAAGAACAGCAACGCTTGCACAACTTATATAAGCTATGTACTATCAATCTATGTGTGTGTGAGTATTGGTATATTGTAGTCTAGTTGTTATCTGTGTGCAGCTGATGATGACGATGATGATATTCATACAAAAAATTATATATATTATCAATTTTGTTGTATACAAAAACGAGTTGCTCTTCTTTAAAACATATATTTGTATATGTGTGCGTGTATATATAACCATAACAAGAATAAAGAAGAAATGTATAGCCCGAAGCCAAGAGACCCACATAATTATGTTGATTTTATTTAACACACTAGTCACACACACACACACTTTGTTATGATTATTGGAAAACATTGTTGAACATTTTTATAAAATATTTACGTCATTTCTAGTCCAATCTCAAGTTCAAGTTATTGACAATTCTTTAAATTACTGTGGGTATGTGTATATTATTGACAACAGCTGTCATTTCAAGATATTGAATCCTTTGTCATACATATTTGTAATGACGTATATAATAATTTAATGTAAGGTCGACAAAATTAAAAAAAGATCCACGATGGATAATGGATAGAAGTCAAAGCAATACCAGGTTCTAAATCTCCGTATGCCAATGTGGATGCCGGCGATCTTATAACAAATAGTTAGATGGCTTTCCAAAAGTTAAACGACATGCCATAGGTTTTCTATAGATGGAGAACTTCATAGAAATCTCCCACGTATCGATGACATCTTCTAAGACAGTGGACCTCAGCGATTTTCTAACAATAAAAACTCTCCACGGAATTTCTATAGAGATAGGACTTCCAAGAAGACTTTTATAGACATATGATCTCATTAAGGTATTTTATAGACAGATTTCTCGTATAGTACTTCTAGGTACAGAATATTTGCAACAGGAATTCCAGAAGAGCTCCTTCTCAGTTTATTCTATAAACCGAAGACCTTTACAGTCTTTCTATAGAAAAACTACTTTTTGTAGGTATTCTATAGACAAGGACGTATGCTATGGACAGAATACCTGCTACAAATCTTGTATGGACAAAAAACCTAGTACAATCCTCCCACACATAGATGTCTCCTTACAGGTCTAGTTGTCGTCAATCCAATAAAGACTCTTTAGAGGACTTCTATAGAGTGAAATCCTGAAGGAAGTGTTATAAAGACAAACAACCGATTTCAGGTCTTCTAGAGACAGAAGATCTTTTACAGTATCCCACTCATTGAGAATAGCCTACAGAGCTCCTTGGTATAGAAGACCACAGGCAGAAAAAAAGAAAAACTCGTACAATTTTTTATAATGACAGACGACCTCTTAGAGACAGACATTCCCACATGTATTTTTTTGGATCATTCCCACATGTATTTTATGGATCATTCTACAGATCTTTTAGAGAGAGAATACCTTCTAAAGATCTTATGGAGACAAAAAGGGTTTCTAGAAACTAAATAGCTCCAACAGGTTTTCTATGGACAAACAAAAAACTCCTGCAGATCCTCTATAGTCACAGAAGATTTCCTACAGCTCATTGATAGGCAGAATAAATCATATATATCTTCTATAAATAGTAGACCTTCCACAGGACTTCTTTACACCGATGACACCCTGTTCCTTAGAAATAACCCTTTTACATGTATTCTACTTACATTAGATCTTTTATCGATTTTTTATAAACAGAAAACCACCAAGAAGTATTTTATAGAAAGAACAATTCCAATGGACTTTCTAAAGGTCTGCTGTAGACAGAAGATCTTCTACCAATCTTCTACAGACAAAATAACTCGTACAAGTTTTATATTGACAGACGACTTCTTAGAGGCACTCTTTTTACAGGTATTCCCACAGTTATTCTTTGGGCCGAATCTTACAGATCTGCTAGAGAAAGAAGGTCTTTTGCAGACCTTAAAGACACTGAATATATCCAACAGGTTCTCTGGGAACAAAAAACAAACAAAAAAGCAAAACTGCTGCAGACCTTAGTCACAGAAAATCTCCTACAAGTCATCGATAGGCAGAAAAATCATAACAATCGTCTTTTCTATAGAGAGAAACCCACATAACAATTCCAATAGGCTTCCTATAACTCGAAAACTATTACAGACCTTCTTTAGACAGAAGACCTCATGTATGTTTTCTGTAGATGTAGGGCCCCTTAAAGGTGTTTGTAGTTAGGATACTTCTAGCTTCTGAAGACCTCTAACAGATTTTCTATAGACAAAAAACTTTCTGCAAGTCCTGTATAGTTACAGAAGATCTCCTACAGGTCATCGATAGGCAGAATAATCTCTCGATACACTATTATTTTACCTCTCACTGGTCTTCTGCATAACGGATACCGTTTACATGTCTTCTATTGGACATACAGGTAAAGTGTGTTGTATTACAATATAACATTTTAGTGGCACCTCAGGACCCATACAAATAGGGTAAATCAGGGCATACAGGTAAAATGGTGTAATATAACATTTTAGTTTAGGCAACTGCATTCAGATGGCAATTCGCTGATCGTAGTGTTGACATGAACCATAAGTTGTGAATTGCGGGTGAAGTCATTTGATCGATAGCACAGTCAGAAACTGCACTACCGATATTAACGATCACACCTATTTAGTTTGTGACTGTGCTATCGATAACATTTCACTATTGATGGTTCAAAACTACGTTACGAACACCAGATATAATTTGACGACAATTGTCTGAAGTAAAAGGTAAATGACACCATTTCAACGGTATGCCCCTATTTATCCTACTTGTATTTTTTGACAGAGATATGCTCAAACAATTTTTGCTCTCTCACACTCGATTTTCCTCTGTCAGTTCTTCTTCAGCTATCCATTAGAACTAATTTTCACTTACTCCAAAACTTAATTTCCGAAAAATGTTTAAAGCTTACCTGTAAATAAAGAATAAAAATGCACAAGAAATCAATAAAATGCTTTCAATAGTGTTTTCTTAAATGTTACAAAAACTGAACTGAAAAAAATAATCAATAATAGATTTAATCAACAAAAGTAGTCTAGAATCTTAAATACACAAGACAAAAATAGTTCATTTGCTTTGGCCATAGAAAATCGCAAATAATTCACCCATACTACAGCAAAACAAAGCAGATCTGTACATTCCACTTTTAATCTCTACATATGTATGAGTGCCCATTATATGAAGGACCTCACTTGTGCAGTACTAAGTATGATTTTACACAATGAAAAAAACGTAGCTCATACACACAATCACAAATATTATACTAGACATATGTACTTATAATAAAAGACATTAGATGCTATGTTAGAAAAGAAAAAAAAAAATAAAACGTAAGGTATGTGTATATGACTCTGTAAGATGTAAAAGTAGAAGAGCTCATCAACAACAACAGCCGAATGCAAGCGTTTTATAACAACAACAGCTGACAGCAAAGAAAAGAAAATAGCTGAAGACTTTCTTAAGTCAGGACATCCGTTGACATCAAATATGACAGTATCATCATTATTATCTGCAACACTTTATAGTACGGTTTTCGAGCGCTTTCTCTCCTGCATGCTCTTCTATGAACTTCTCCTCACTCTTCTCCATGAATCAAGAGTAGTCCCTTTTAAATAATAGCAACATCCGAGAAAAACGGCACCAATGACACTCGACAAATGTAAATTTTCTTCGTTTGTTGCTATTGTGACAGAACGTGTAGCAGCAGATCGTTTGAGGTGCACGCGGACCTGAATATCCAGATGTGCAACACACCAACACACATAGCAGGTATGTCCTTATGCAGGTGATTTTTTACACAAAAATACATATTCCACACACCTTTAGCACTATTTATGTGTGACTCTTTTCATTTTTGGGTCGTTTGTCGTCGCCGCCGTAGTCATCGTCATTCGTGGTGTTATAGTCGTGACTTTCGACGTGTATATTTGCCAAGTTCTTCCTATGCTTTTTTCGCTATTTTTTGCTACATACATGTTGGTTTGGCCCTTATTATAACATGGCTTAAATGCATAATACGAACACACAAAATATGGATGTGCTAAAGAAGGCAGGCACAAAATATACTGCTGCAGCCATTAACACTGATATTATGTGATGGTTATGAATATGACGGGCAATGGGTTGTGGAATTGGAACACGAGAATAAAGGTATATTAGAAGATATTCTACTGAAAGAAGGCCATCTAAATGACATGTGGAACTAGTTTCAATCTGTAAAAATTGTTATCTACTTTTGCGTCGCTCGAAAGAACCATCTAAATAAATTCTTAAGAAGGTATAGGTTCGAACCTAATTCTCAAACCGTTTGGAAGCTTTATATGGTTAGTAATTTGTTATAAATTATCTGCAAATGAAGTTCGTAACTGTCTGGGAAAAAGTAAATACCAAATTATAGTCACTAAGCTTGGAAAACTGGACAGGAAAATTCAATAAACTAAAAACTTAGTAGGGCCAAAGCGTGGGGGAAAGTTTACACACTCCTTCCCAGATAAAGTTTAATATAGGTCCATATCCAAATTTGACACCTTTATTTGAGGCCTATTTTTTTGAGGCCCTCCAAAAAACCGGCATGTCAAATTACAAGCAACACCGACGGCTTTGCTGTGGGACCCTTATATCGAGAAATATCAGAATATGGACCTATATCGAACAAATTCAGCAAAAAGTTTTTGACACATAAATCGCAGTCACTTCGTTGTGAACCTGCAGCTATATCTATCAAAATACAGCTACACAATAAAAAATGGACCTTTATATGGAGGCTATGTGAAAACATGAATTCATATCGAGGATTTTCGGTAAAGAGGTTATTCTCCCACCTAAAATAGGAAATTTTAAATTATTGATATTTCGGTTTATTCGAAATACCGAAAATGTGGTTGCATAGACACCTCCCACAACAACAACGCAACAATTTTGACCCATAATGAAAATTTTCTGCCATAATATCGAGCACCCTCCAAATTCCTGGCTTGCTTAATTACAACAACATTGGTTGGAAAATATGGCAAAACGTGGATCGATATAAACCATTTTAAATACTAAACATCATCAAAATAAACATACAGACGCTTAGGCGCACATGGTTAAATCGACAACGTATTTTAATCTAATGAAGGATATGGGGGAATCGTTTATAAATGTTCCCTATTTATAAAATACCTTTAGATAATAATGACTACCTTAATAGATCTTTATATAAACTGGACCAACATGAAGGGTCTTCCAATTCAAAATCTCCTATTGACAAGAAGTCTCTCAAAATGTCGTCTATATTCAGAAGACTAAATACCTTGTAAGGATTTCTGCACATAAGTGACGATGATGAGAGGACAGGTTGCTAGATATAAATAGACAGATTTATTTTCAAAAGGCAACATAAAATCTCGCCATGGTGATGAGCTTGCAAATATTTTTATTTTTATACCCTACACCACTATGTTGTCAGGGTATTATAGCTTTGTGCAGCCCCAAAAGTTTGTAAAACCGCGAAATATTGGTCCTAGACCCACCTTTAAGTATACCGATAGTCATATCTCGACTAGCTGAGTCGATCTAAACATGTGTGTCCGTCCGTCTGTCTGTACATTATAATTTGTAAACACGATACAGGCCACAGTTATGGACCAATCTTCAGGAAATTTTGCATGCAGTATAGGTTCTGGTCAATGAAGACCCCTATTGTTTTTGGTTAATATTTAGGGGATGAAATGGACCAAATACTTAATTGTTGTCAGCTTTTCTGGTCGCTCCAGAGGCCGCTGTTATGGTCCGAACATCGTGAAATTTTACATGGAGAAGGGGATCGGGCCAAAGAATAAACAGGCCTGCTTTGATAAAGATCGGTCAATATTTAGCGGGTCAAATGGACCCTGACTTTTGTGTGAAAAATTACAAAATTTTTATTTTGGGGCGTATATACTTGCTCCTGAAGGACATATACCCGAGAAGTTTATAGTATATCCAAGAGGAATTGTTTACCTTCAAATTGATACCAATTATATGGCTGTATGTACTCTGATGTGGAGTTATACGTAATTAGGTAAAGGTAACTATGTGCATAGAATTACTTTTACTCCATTAGAGGGCGGAAATGTCGCGCTGATCTCTTTGAAATTGTACATGAAGTTCCGGTTGTGGTCAAGGACGACGCCTATAGTTTTCGGTGAAGTTGAGATTTCATTCAGGGGGTGCAATGGACCGAAAACTTTAATTTTGTCAGATTTTCTAGTCGCTCTAGAGGCAATTATTATATGCAAAAAATCACATATTTTACAAGGTAAAGGAGATCTGACCAAATACTTAGAGCGGCTGTCAATATTCCGAGGGTCAAATCAACCAAAACCTAAAGTGATCAATTTTTGGAAAATATGTCAGGCTTAGAAAGTGGATCTATGATCGGTAAAAAGGGTGCAAATATCACCAAATATTGTTAGGGCTCAGAATATACAACCGCAAAAGTTAGTTTTTCGTTGTAGTTGTGTAGGGTATCATATGGTCGGCTCCGTCCGACTATAATGCTCCGCTCACTGGTTTTAAAGTAGATAAATTTTCCATCTACAGAAATAATATCGAGAGATATGTTCCGTAGATATACGGAACATATCTACGGGACATAGGCCGTCTGTTTATCTATAAAATTCTAAATTCGAAGGATTTACAAGCTACATGACTTCTTAAGAGGTTTTTATAATTATTTTCTATGTACAAACCTCCACATAAGACCACATAATGTACGCAGGTATATATATAAATAGGCAGGTATACTATCTACAGAAGACCTATTTTAAAATCTGTATAAGACCACATCTTATAGAGAACCTATAGAAATCTCATAAAATCGACTATATCTGGACAAGACATCTTATCACAATACTTCTTACATGACATACATTAACAGAATATTTTTAAATTTTTTAGAAACCCCCAATATCATTGAAACTGTACATAATTTGTTTGAAAATCGGATCCACTATTTTACGAAGAAGACGAACGTTAATCTCTATATCACACAATCTTTTCAAAAATATCTATATACACACATTCTTTATAATGACACACACTCAAAGACAAGTGTTAATTTATGTGTTTCCTATATAAATAGAAAAACCCATCTTAATTTATATGTTTCCTTTATTGAACGGGTTTCTCCTTGAAGATTGTCAATTGGTATTAAATTCTGTATTTTGGAATGTTTTTTTAATCAATTTGGCTGTAATTGTATATTTTTTTGGGCTCACATCAATTTAGAATATCATCTCAGTGTATTGGAAAAGGGCATTTTCCCATTAAAAGTCTTCATTCTACACACACTACGATATATTTCTACGTCTTGAGTTACTAGTTCTACCCTATCCCAATTCCACATCCCACAGCCTATAAATGTCACCTCATATGGATTTTCAAATGTATGCATGTATGTCTATATTGGCTACGTATCTTTATCTCTTCACAATGCACTCACACACACACTCACTGACAGATAAACACTCAGTTAAACATATCCATACCTATATACACACACACAAACGCGTTCATACATTTAAAAGTATTTATGAGCTCCTCACATGTTTAACGGTTTCACACTCGCGCAATCAGCTTAAAATGTCAACTGCCATAGAAGTGACACAATGGTGGCACAAGTGTACAACTGTGTGCAGAAACTACACAATGTGTGTATTGGTATCTACAGGTATGTGTGTGTGTGTGTGAATGTATAAGCGGATGTGGAAGTGGAATGCAAGAGTTCACATGTAAAAAAAACTGTGATGGCGCTATAAAAAAATTCGTATGCAATGTAATGCTAGAAATATATCGTATAAATTGTATAAATATAAATAGTTTAGGATAGAAAAATTCCAAATTCAGATTAATATATTCCTGGAGCGAATATTCATCTCACTAAAATTTGGGACTTATAGAACTGCTTTTAAATTTAAATTCAGGAAATCTGAAATACTGACTGTAGGTACTTTGAAGACTTCTGGAAAATTATTGGTACACTGGTACTGGTACTAATTTTCTCATTAAAACAAAAATTCCTTCAATTGCTACACCTACAGGCCATAAGCCAATCAAAAGTGCCCCTGGTATGGCTTTTAAAATTCGTCTTAACTACCATTGCTATTGTGCTGTTGACATTTCATGTCACAAACGTATTAACCAGGTATGCGCTGAGATTTCCTTTGTCAGTTCACATAGAAATAAAAAATACAAAAATGCTGCTGTCTGTTTCCCGAGCATAAGGAAACCATGAGCTGATGAGATGTTAAAGAAATTATGATGCATCCATTTGTTGTTGTTGTTGTGGCCCAAAGTACTGTAAGCATATTGTATAGGAAGGAGAGGACCCTTCAATGTGAACCGAACAAAAAAACCTGGAACGAACAAATGAAACACCATAGCTAATGCTAAGGTTTGCACCAATCCCACAAAAGATCGCCCACACACACACTCTTACAGACACATCTAAATATCATCACCAATGCTTGATGCCATACCAAACCCTCACACATTTTTACCACACGGCACTGGTGGATGTGGTTACAAAAACGGAAGTATTTCACAAAAAGCTACATACTCACACTCACACACACAAACACACTCATTCAATTCCCCCATAATACAAGGGAGTCTGGTTAACACGCACATAACCCGAAGACACTCACATGTATGAGTATACTCTCACACATCACGGACACGTGAGCCTCCTACACACACACAAACACACACTCAGGTACTCATATACACCCACAGAGACACAGTGCCATGACAAGTGGCATCGAATGACAAACACATGCACCAAACCAAGCCAATGCTTCAAAAATAGCCCCCATAGCACTGAAATGCTTAAAACTGCTGCTGCGGATTCATGAACAAAAAAATATATATGAAGTACTTTTAAAGTACTAAACAATATGGTTCATGTGCGGTTCAAAAAAAAAGGAGAGAAAAAACGTGCGGAGTTAAAATAATACGACAATGGTTCAATGGTGACCACTAAAAGCCGGTACGGGGTTCTCAATATAGAAGACTTTCAATAATAGGGGTTCGTCTTAGAATAATGGACTCTTTTAAAAAAATTGATTTGACACAGGACATTCTATTGCGATGCAATACCAAACATCCTTGGAGTTGAAGCGAAGTACGTGCACATGTTTTTATCTTATCTGTAGTTAGAAATGTTCTCTCCACTGAAATCCTTTCGAAAGGTCTTTTGGTTAGGACTCACATTTAGGAGGTACCTTATAAAATGCAGTATGGTTATTTTCTAATGCATGACTATTCCGAAGACCTTTTGTTTATCGACCCTTATAAGAGGTATTATACAGTAAATACATTTTATGTATAATTCTATAGACGTTTAAGTTTTTTTTTAAGGTGGAAGGCCTTTCAAACGATATATCAAAGTAGTAGTATTAATCTATTTCATTCTTCTGTAGATACATATCTTCTTCTCGAACATAGTCGGAAGACTTTCCATAATATCTTAAAGAAGAGTTTTTCTACATTGATGTCTTTAGTCTTTTGAAGGTAAATTCTATGGTCATTTGACTTGAGGAATATGGGACCTATCGAGCATAGGCATGGATTTTTTAAATATATTTGTTGAAGGGTCTAATATAGGCGTGGATTTGTTAATAATATTTTTTTCGAAAGCCTAACCAATGGTTTGGATTTTTTAAATATATTTTTCAAATGTCTAAAATATTTTTCTATGGACAAACTTAAGCGTAGATTACTAAAATATTTTTTTCAAAGGATTAATAATAGCTTGCATTTTGTAAATATATTATCGGATCGAACATAGGCGTTAACTTTATAAACATTTTTTTAAACTTTCTAATATAGGCGTGGACTTTATAAAAAAAAATTAACGTTTTAATAGAGGCGTGGATTTTATATAAAATATTTTTACGCATGTCTGTCTGTCCGTCCGTCCGTCTGTCCGACCATGTATATTTGTTAACAAAGTACAGGTCGCATTTATGTTCCGATTTGGATGAAATTTAGCATAGGTCACTCATTTGGCCCAAGGACGAACCCTATTGAAATTGGGAAAAATGGGAAATTTCACGAAATTTGGCACAGCGTAATGAATTAGGTTCAGAATGATGTATGTTAAGTTTCCTGAAAATCGGTTCAGATTTAGACATAGCTCCCATAGGTACTTTCGTCCAATTTAAGGTAAATGGTAATTGGCATAGGTCACTTATTTGGCCCAAGGACGAACCCTATTGAAATTGGGGAAAAATGGGAAATTGCACGAAATTTGGCACAGCGTAATGAATTAGCTCTAGAATGATGTGTGTTAAGTTTCCTGAAAATCGGTTCAGATTTAGACATAGCTCCCATAGGTACTTTCGTCCGATTTAAGGTAAATGGTGCACCAAAGTCCCTACATATCTCTCGATTTGAAGGAAATTTGGCACAGCGTAATGAATTAGGTCTAGAATGATGTGTGTTAAGTTTAGTAAAAATCGGTTCAAATTTAGATATAGCTCCCATATATATTTTCGTCCGATTTAAGGTAAATGGTACACCAAAGACCCTATATATCTTTCGATATGCACTAAATTTGGCACAGCGTAATGAATTAGGTCTAGAATGATGTATGGTAAGTTTCCTGAAAATCTGTTCAGATTTAGATATAGCTCCCATATACATTTTCGTCCGATTTAAGGTAAATGGTGCACCAAAGTCCCTGTATATCTTTCGAGTTGCACGAAATTTGACACAGCGTAATGAATTAGGCCTAGAAAGATGTGCTTTAAGTTTCCTGAAATCGGTTCAGATTTAGATATAGCTTCTATGTCTGACCAAATGAAAAATTATGTATCGGTTGCAGAATGACATGTTTATGGATCCAATTTCATTTTACTGGTCCTTTAAAAATGCGACGTCTGTTAGGATTCATCTGTATACCCAAAGCGGTGAAGGGTATCGTATAGTCGGTCCCTTACTGGCTTTTAATTGCCTTTGATTTTTTAAAAATATTTTTAAGTTAGTTTAAATAAAATATGTCAAGGATCCTTTTTTGAAGGACCCAAGGGACTTTATGCGTGGAGTTTTTAAATAATTCTTGTTCAGGACGTTTTTAGGGAATACTTTCTCCAGAGTCAACAGAATTTTGAACGTGGATTTTTAAAGAATATTTTTTCGAAGATCAACAAGGATCAGTAGAGCTGTAAGTGCATAGATTTTATATCCTACAGTGATTGTATTACAAAGTTGTAAAACGATGTCCAATATAAATTTTAATCAAAAAAGGTACACAGTTATGAACCTATCTTCAAAAAATTTTGCATGGTGGTTTGATTTCACATCAATCTAAAGGAAGAGGATTTGGCCATCCTGACTGTTTTTATTATGGATGAACGTTTTGATAACGATCGCACAACAATTACCATGTCAAATGGACTTAGACCTAGATGTATGTGAAATATTACAAAAAATTACATATATGCGCACTACGGAAGATATGGTCCGGCCTTCAGGGCTATAATCATAGACATTAGGCTATAAGGTCTTCTTACTAAAATATTTGCCCTTAGAAACCGTATTGAAAGTTCCAAACAATATAACTCATTTGTATATTCCCACTATAGAGTACATTAGCAATACTCACACACAGTCCTTCTACTAAATTACAAATATACACAATAGGATTTAAATACAACAAACAAAAACAACAACAAAAAATGACCTGTGGCATAACAAACGGTAGATAGCTGGGGACGTTGGAGGCGATGGAGCCGCATGGCTTTAAATATATGTGAAACACATAACTGCACACCTGACAATCCATATGGATATAAATGCCATAAGATGCCATGTTGGTTAGCCGGAGGGGGCCAAAGGTGACTGCAAGCAGCAAGCTTGATGAATGAATGGGTAGTATGCTCGTCGTGATGATGATGATACTGATGGTATGAAGGTGGTGGTGGCGGCGATGATTTTACAGGAAGAAGGAAGTGCATTCATGCTTTTTTTACAACTGAATAAAATAGAATTAATGTTAAAACTTTTGTCGGCACTGTTTTTTTTTTTGCGCCATTCATATTCACATTCGTTCATCCATCCATTCAGTCAGTGAGATTCGTTTCATGTAGCCAAAAGAGTTTGGTTGTCTGTCTGTTGTTGGAATTATTGTTTGGCCTTATGAGATCTTTATGTATCCTGTGGTTCAGTGTGTGTGTGGGCGAGCGAATGGTGTATAGGTAGTTGTATTTAAAACAATGAAAAGTTTAATATATATTTTTTTGGTTTATTCTTTTTCTACTTCTTTTTTTGTTTTTTCTTGTAAACGATAATTTTCCATTGTTGGCTTTGGGAAACAAAAAAACCTACTTAAACACGTTCCAGAAACCACTTGTCCTTTTCTATGTGGACATATGTAAGAGTACGACAGATCAAGAGTATCTGAAAATAGCATGGAGGAGTAAAGGAGAATGTCCGCCACCACCATCATAAGGATAGCTGTAGAAAAAAATACACACAGCAATGGCAGAAACTAAGTTCGGTCGCTGTTATATTTAACAACCAAAGGCCATTCAATAGGAACAGATGTAGCCTGCAAAGTAGGGGAAATGCATGGATAAGCGAATGCAATATTTTGTAGGAGGGAGAGTGGAGTATTTTATTTTTTATAACCTCCATCAGAATTCCGTTTGCAACACCTTGAAATTTTCGTCTGAGACTCGTCGTGTCAGCATAGAATTCAATATGTATTTGCCCATGTACGTATGTCTCTATGAATCTCTATAGAGCGTGCAGTATCGAAGATGAAGTTTTAACAATTTCTTAATAAAAATAGGTCGTTTTTTCATAGGTTCTATATAACAAACAAAGATTCCAGAAAATTTTTACTTACCCCACTTCTGGTATATTGAATGTTCTGGCCGCATTTCTAACCGAAATGTCTGTGATTTCACATACCGAGTTGGTGAAGATCGGACAAGTACTTTGGGGAATATTTTCAATGTTGTACCATGACAAAGACCCCATTGGAGGTTCCAAATGAAGTGGCTGTAATTTGGCACTGCGGACTACTGGTGAAACAAAAAATTCTGCTCAGAACAGTTTCATTTTTCTTTGGCATAGTCGTCATAAACCGAGCCCTCCTGATTTTCGGTAAAGAAAGCATTTGAGGTACATTTTCGATTGGGTTCCTTGGATATTCTCGCCTTGTTCCTTGTTGCTGCTATTGGAGGACAGAAAACATCTTTATGGAAAATTCTTGAGATAGATCGATTTGTTGACCTTTTACCCACTTTAATGTACCCTGAGACAGTCAGCAAATGATGTGCCACCCATTTCCGATATTTTGAAGGGTATTTCTAACCGAAAAAGCTGCACTTTGGAATGTCTTGGTCATGATAGGTAAATATATATATTTTTTGAAATATAGGGCCTCATTTTGGTATGACTTCCATTAAACAGTTGCGCCTAATGTTTGTAAATTTGGCATTCTCGATTGTTGGTAGGAAAAAATGTTCGAGGTCTGGATGCGTAAAAAACTACTTCGCAAAAAATATGAAATATAGGTCATGTTCTGACATAGCCAGCAAAAATTTGCCGCCCATTTCTGACATTTTTTAAGGATATAACCGCATGCCAATGTATTTTAATAGGTCCATATATTAACCTATCCTTCATATAAAGTTTTTTTTTTACACACCCCATATAAAACCCTGAATGATTTCAGACATTTTGAATGCGAACTTCATGGTGGAGGGTATTAAAAATACTGATTATCCGAACTAATCGACATATTTCCTTCTTTAATCTACATAAAATAAGGTAGAATACTAGGTTCCGCCCCATTTTCGTTATTTTGAAGGTTTTAGCCGGATTTTCAAATCGAAGGAACTGTAGCTTGGTTTCTTGGTAGACTAAAAATTTCTTCCCAGAAAATTTTAAATATAGGTCCACGTTGCGCATTCAACGGTACCACCAAAGTTTCAGTGTTATGACGGGTTTTTGGCTAACTAAACGAAGTTGCAGAAATGTTCACTTCGGGTTTTTGAATTTAGGTAATTTTTAGTTTTGACATAGCTCCCATATGAATGTCTAGTCCCATTTTCTATATTCTACTGGTCCTAAGCCAATTTTTTAACGTCAGTGGTTATAATACCGCATTCGCAGAAAATGTCCTAACCATATTTTAACTTAGCCTCCATATAACTGTCGAGTTCCACTCCACTCAATTTAATCGGCCCGCCCACATTAGGATAATTTTGCTTTTTAAGTTAGGTCATTATTTTTCATTTTTTTTTTTTAGGTTATATGGGCTACAATGCCATCAGGAACCGAACTATCTAATGTGTATCTAATGAAAAATCCATATTATGCCTTAAAAAAGTCGAATATGGATTTTGTGATTCAAACTTAAGGGCAAGTAATTTCCTTTGCGAGTATAAAAGGTTCGGCTCGAACGATCTTAGCGACGTTTTTGTTTACTTAATTTTTGGTTACACAATTTTGTCCTTTCTTTTTAAAAACTGTATGGGACCTCAGGGTTCTTTGCGCTTCAATGCCACCAGAAATGATTAGGGAATCGCTGAACTGATGATTTTGGATTCCAAGGATCTCATGATAAACTTACACAATGTATAAATAAAATCTACACCAATCGGTTCGGTTCCCTTTTCCAACAAATCCTGCTAATTACTCTACTATTGTTCTACACTTCTTCCCCCTTCCGCCAGTGGAATGACCCATAATTTGCATACTTCCATACCTCCCTCTAATACAACATTGGAGCTGTATCAAAATGACTTCATTACAAGCCAAGCGACTTACACCGACAGACAACAGAATGATGCTTTTGAAAAGAAGTGAATAAACGGAAAGATGTACTCAGTCAGAGTGGGTGACTATAAAACTGAAAAATATTAGAGAACGAAGAGAAGGAAATATAAGGAAAAAGAGGAAGGTTAGGGATGAAAGCAGTAGCAACAACAACAACTGGGGGACAGTTAGTGGCTTATTATTTTACAAAACTTTGCGGAATGGGAAGATATGTGCATAGTACCCCACACAAGTGGTACTTCAATGAAGAACGAATGAACACCAACCAGCCAACAACCATCATCAAACAGCCACAGACCTCAGCATCCAGGGCCACAGACCAAAGGAACCACGTATCACTATCCAGCGTCGACGTTATTGCGTAGCCAACGTTGTCGTCAACATCGTCGTAGGGACACTTACAAATGCAATACTGCGGATATGTTTACATGTTCCTAACATATAATCACACAAACACACGCGCGCACACAGTCTCACACACATATAATGGAAGTGTTTCGTTTTTTGTTCAAATGCTCTGTACGTGTATAAGAATCTACTTATGTATAAATGCTTGTCCTCATTGTGGTGGTGATGATGGTTGTAGTGGTGTGGGATTTTTTTATATTTTTGCTATTAAATGTATTCGATCATAAAATGTGCAACGGATACAAGCAATTAAATTTGTTTACGTTGCACAAAACAACCACACATACTCAGACACACACACACTCGAATACATATAAGAATAAAGACATTTAGTTATATACACACACACCAACACACACGTAATAGATATATTGGAAACGGAAACAAGCACTTAAGTTTAATAGCGTTCGTATTAAGACTAACGCATTTGGAACAATCACATCATATTTTATGGCATGTGGGGAGAGGGAGGATGTTGTTTGTTTCCTAACTGTCCAGGAGTAAGGACTTGATTTCGATGGGATTTGAAAATGGATATACAAGTTAGCCAGAAATTAAATGGTTAGGAATGCAAAATATTTTAAATCCCATAATCCTGCAAGGACTTTAAAAAAAATACCCAAAGAAGGAGCCACTTTCCCACACACCACTACCCAGAAAATGCAAGAGTTTTCCAGCAAGACACCAGAAACCACGACAATCAAGATCACACAAGGCCAAAGCGAAGTAGGCCCAGGGCTTCCACAAAAAAGAAATTTGCCACAGGTTACAAATCAAGCATCTATGCGTATGAGCCTTAAACCAAACAGCCTTCGACCATGAAGGTCTTCAAAGATAAGCTAAAGTTGTTCTTTAAAAAATCACGATTCTAATAATCGACACTTTTTTCACAAATGTGTCCAATCATGTGGTGAGTGTTCCGATTAAGCAATGATCAGTAAAAGCACACCTATTTTGACGTGCGCCTGGCTATCTATGGAGCAGGCATCTGGACGTTTGATCACCACCTTGAATGAGGAGCGGAGTCCATCTAAAACTCCTGGTTTTCTATGGGTCAGCACTATGTTCCCCACGGGGCCACAATAACCTGTCAGGCTAGATCCTCGAACCTTGGGGCTTTTTATCCTCTGAAAAACCGAAATAGCAAATTGCCGACAATTAGGTCGAACCTTCAAAATACCTATAATAAGCAGTACGTTTATATAGGGGATATGCCAAAATGTATCAGCATGGAAGTATTTTACCTAAAATAAAACAAAAAAAAACTGGACCTATACGATTTCATTTTCAAAACTGCATTGAAGTTTACCAGTGTCTGGACAATCGATTTTAGTCTTCGCATAGGGAACCGTATTGTAATTTATGAGGCATTACAACCTGTGAAACGCTAAATCCCCACAGTATTTTTCATTGAAGAACCTTACTCAAAAATTGACTACACAATCTGGACCTTTCGAAAATCCGTTTAACTTACACTGAATACACCAACACACACACAAACAGACATTTTCTAATACTCTTATCTCCGTATGGCCATTAAGTGGTAGCATCATAAAAATTTTGCCTTTGAATGTTATTGTAAAATGATTGTGTCCTTACTCCTGCAGGAACATAACATAATATCAAAATGCATCCGGTGTTGGTTGGATTTGATGACCATTGATAATGGCTGCCCCAGCTACGTAAAACATGCGTCGTAGGTGGGTGGCATTTAGGAACAAAACAAAAACATAAAATTTCAATGTCACCTCCGCAAGTTATATCTCGTTATTTTTTCTGGCGAACAACAAAAACAACATAAATGGTCTATATATGGTATCCGTTGGTTCGTCCGCCCACCATTTGCCATTTTGCAAAGGAAATTGTCCCGCACGGGTATAATGTGAAAATCATATAAACAGCATTTTGATAAAAATCTTCAAACGTGCTTGCATTCCGTTTCCGTTTTCCGGACCAGGACAATAACAGCGATGACGACAACAACAACATTGCTTCTTATGTATTATTTTCGACTTTGGTTTAATAGCAATTCTTAATCTTAAAAGGATTTTTATTAGCGACGCCTTTTTCTGCAGGACTCCGGTTTTTTTTTCGAGATTTTGTGCGACTGTTTCTCATCAGTGGCGAACGGTTATAAAAGAAGCTGAAACACTGGCGAATATAAAAACCCACGACCAGAAAATATAAAAAATACGCACAACGAAAATAAAACGAAATCGAAATACCACCAGAAGCAAGTTAAACAAGAGCAGCCAAGAAGCAATATCATCCGAAAGGGACCTTCAATATCAGAGTCACATCTCGTCTTTTGCCAAGCATAACCAAAGCCATCAGCCATTATGTTCCTGGGGCATTCTTTTTTGCGTCTTCTCCACCACCATCATCACCATCTTCTTCTTCACTTGGTCCATATGGTGAAGAGTCATGCATTCTTATGCAGTCAGTCTTGTCATTATACGCATTGTTGTCATCCCCTTACCCCTTTCGCCCCTACGAGGATGCGTATCCTTGCTACCAGTATTGCTCGATGATGATGGTGGTGGTCCATTACATACCAGCAGTAAAATTTTGTGGAATCGCTTGCGTTTTGTCATCATAAAATTTCATTTTTTTCTGATACTGTTGTTGTTGTCGTTCTGGTTCTTGTTCCTGTTATCTTCACTTGAGGTTTGTTGCAACAACAACAACATCAAAAAAAGAAAAGGCATTCGCTTCGAAGAAAAGACAGATATAAAGTGTTCTCTTGTAGTAGTTGCATGTACAAGGACACAGGACATTCCAACAGCAGCAAAAAATTGGAGAAGAAAAAAAAACGAAACGAAGCAACTAAAGTGAAATGCAAAAACATTTATTGTTCTGATCTTATTTCCAAAGTAATATTCTTTTTACCATGTTTTTCTTCTTCTTGCTACTTTTTAGCGTGTAAAGGACACACACACGCCGGAAAAAGCTGCAAAACATTTTCGTTAAAAAGGATTTGATTAAAATTGCGTATATATGGAGAAAGTTCAATTTCAGCAAAATGTTTTCGTATAGCAGTGGAGTAATCAGTAAAAACGCTTGTTATGTAGAGGGAAAATACAAAAAAAAAAACACACACATACACAAAAGCATTTACGCAGAAGAACGAAAACAAGGACAATGGATGTTTCGGTATATATTTCAACAACCAAGGAAATTATATTCAATGTGTGATGTGCTCTGGAAGGTCGTTGTAGTTCTCTAATAACGAATACGAATGGTTGAACATCCGAATTTTGAATAAAGTTTGTTTGGAGAATTTATGAGGAACCCTTCATTCTAGATTTTGAAAAATGTGTCTTTCCTTCCATATATATATATATATATATCGGTCCACTTTTTTTAAGATTTGACATTCATTAAAAATCTTTTTTTTTCAGAATATGATCGATATATGTAACTGTTTTGATAATAATGATGATAATGATAAAGTACCAGTCTAGGCCGGCTGTGCGTTCTAGAATGGAAAAGAAACAAAAAATAACAAAATCCGGCATTTGTATGATCCAAGTCGCGATCTCAATTTACATTACACGTTCATAGAGGGTGAAAAGCATGCTTCAGAAAATTACCATAAAGTGACATAGCCCCCATATAATGGCTCCACTTCATTCTCGAAGGTCTTAGTCGCATTTTCTCGTTTTTCATTTGGACGGAAATGAAACTTCCGCTGAAAATAATGGTCGATGGTGAACAGTTTCCACAGGAATTTGCGATGAGTTGAGAAGTAGTAACAAGTTCCGCAAGTCGCAGTGTGGTTTGCGAATATGTGTCATACGCAGAGGATGAACATGCTAAAATAACGCTCTGGCACACAAGTGGACCATCTTCACAATGCACAACCAAATTGGATAACCCCAGGCATGTTAGGAGAGATCTTCTTGATCTATAGAGAGAGTTCCAAAGATACTAACATGGCCCTCTAGATCAACAGGTCTATCAGGTTGGTATGAAAAGCATTCAGTAGAAGAACATTAAGACCAACCAGAATGACGCTCTGCAACAGGGTATCTCTTCATGACACCAGCGGAGCATATTGATGAGGAAACGAAGATCATACCCGCCCATCAGCCAAACTCAAATTTTGTCCATTTAGTACCTTTTTGGTCCTTACCGTCGGACATGTCAGGAGAGACCGTCATGATCTAGAGAGAGATGTCCAATGGTACTGGCATGAATCTCTATATCAACAGGTCTATCAGACAGGTCTGAATAGCATTCAGTGGAAGCACATTCAGACCTGCCAGAATGCCGCCCTGAGAACTGCAACAGGGAATCTTCTCATGATATCAGTGGACCATCTTTATGAGTAGACGAAGATTATACCCGTCCATCTGCACAAACAAATGGTGCCGATACAGTACCTATTTGGTCGTTATCGTCGGAAATGTCAGGAGTGATCTTCTTGATCAGGCATGTCTGAATAGCATTCATACTGATGCAGATCAAAACCGCATGATCGCAACACTTGAAGATCATCCACAGCAGCAGAGGAAAAGCAGCTGCCTAGACATGCAGCTATATATTCTACTGGCCTCGAATTGATGGTATTATTGCAAAGCATGTGGACCACACGACACCTTGCACGTATTCAACTACCCAGCTAAGCGTACTCACCTCTTAGGTTCCTATGGACGCAGCAAATACTGGTTACAATTTTGGGTGTGTGGTTATAAAACTCTAAAATCCTTCATTCTTTAGAATAATTTTAAAGGTCTATTGAAGACTACCAAAGCGTAAATTAACGGTCTTCGGTATATAGAAAACATTTCAAAGATCTTTTGTATAAAAAACGCCTGTAAGTGGTCGCCTGACAATAGCAAATAAGTAGAATTTCCTACATTTACCAGAGGTCTACTGTATACATAGACTAGTCACGAATTGATGGTTCAAAACCAAGCATGTGGACTAGAACGACATGACAGCTCGCACGTATTCAACTACCGAGTTAAGTCCATTCACCTGCCTCCGAAATTCGTATGGAAACCGTGAGTACTGGTTGCAATCTTCTTCTTTCTTTGGATGACTTATATATGCCTTTAGAAGACAGCTAACACGTCCAAACGCGATGGATCTTTAAATGGTCTTCGGTATATAGAAAATCTTTCGAAGGTATTCTGAATTAACAAAAACCGCAAGAGGTCACCTTGAAGCAGATAGTTGTAAGATGATGATGGATAGTTGTAAGATGTCATATGTCGTTTAGGCGTAGGCGTAGATTGTTTAAAAATATTTTCCAAGGTTCTAAAAGAGGCGTGGATTTTTTAAAAATATTGTTTCAAGGTTTAAAAATATTTTCAAGGTTCTAACTTAAAAGTTTTTTTTTCAAAGTCTGCGTAATTTTTTTAATATGTTTTTAACATTTTCTTAGGAGAGGATTCTTTGAAAATATTTCTTCTATAATTTATTAGGTAGGTATTTTTTTTTTTAATTATTGTTTCCATATTTTTTCAAAAGTTTGGATTTTTCTAATTATACCCTACACAACTATGTTGTCAGGGTATTATAGCTTTGTGCAGCCCCAAGAGTTTGTAACGCCGCGAAATATTGGTCCTAGACCTACCTTTAAGTATACCGATCGTCATATCTCGACTAGCTGAGTCGATCTAGACATGTGTGTCCGTCCGTCCGTCTGTCCATTATAATTTGTCAACACGATACAGGCCACAGTTACGGACCAATCTTCACTCATGCATGTAGCATGAGTTCTGGCCAATGAAGACCCCTATTGTTTTTGGAAAAGATCGGTTAATATTTAGAGGATGAAATGGACCAAAAACTTTATTTTTTGTCGATTTTTCTGGTCCTACCAGAGACCGCAATTATGGCCCAAACACCGCGAATTTTTGCATGGAGAAGGGGATCGGGCCAGAGAATAAGCATGCCTGTTTTGATAAAGATCGGTCAACATTTAGCGGGTCAAATGCACCCTGACTTTTGTGTGAAAAACTACAAAATGTGTATTCTATAGCGTATATATTTACCCCTGAAGGACATAGACCCTAGAAGTTGACAGTATATCCAATAGGAGTGGCTGGCCTTTAAATTGATACCAATTATATGGTCGTATGTAGTCAGATGTGGGAGTTACACTTAAAAATTTACATGTGCTTATGTGTTCAGATATTATTTAGTAACCCTTTACCACACTAGAGGGCAGAAATATAGCGCTGATCGCTTTAAAATGTTCCATGAAGTTCCAGTTATGGTCAAGGATAACGCCTATAATTTTCGGTGACGGCAAGATAATTATATTGTGATGAAATGGACCGAAAACTTAATTTTTGTGTTTTTTCGAGTCGATCTATAGGCTCCAATGGGAATAAGAACATCACAACACAAGGGAAGGGAATCTGGACAAGTAATTAGAAGGGCTGTACTAAACATTAGTAATAATTGTCGGCCTCTAGTTGGTCCAGATGGTTCGAATATCGCGAAATATTGCCCAAGCTCAGAATATAGATCCACAGAAAGTTAGTTTTTCGTGGAAGTTGTGTAGGGTATCATATGGTCGGCCCTGTCATTATTTTTCAATGATATTTTAACACCACCCTCTGTAATAAAAACTCATTCTTTACAGCCCGGAATTTTCATCCAGATCTGTCCTAAAACATAAAAAATATCTTACAGAGTCCTGAATATGTTCTGACATTTTTTTATTTTATTTATTTTTTTTAATTTCCAAATTATAAATAAAATAAATGGAAATTAGTTTGAATTTCTCTAGAAATCTCCCCGTTTTACCACAACCTTTTTCTGTTCACTCCACTCCATTTCCCATTACCCATTCGTCTAATTGCAACCACTTCCGTTTCTGCTTTTCTTACAACTGATTGTTACTATCCCATTCACTGACGAGGGAAGAGTTAGCAACACTAATACCTTCAAATGAACTTTAATTGTGGAAATTAAAAAGTTTTCAATTCAAAACTTTTTTCTTCCTACCAGACTCAGTTCTAGTTCTATTGCTTTACAAAGAAAGAGATAAAACGACTGAGAGTAAAGTTTATTACACGATGTCGCCTTCTTCAACTCTTTATTCGTAAATGTTTAATTCAATGACAACTTTTTTTTGTTATGGCCAGGACTTTAGCTAGAATTCCGAATACAGCTCATGTAATTGGAAATAAAATGTCAAACAAGAAGAAGAAAAAATTGAAAATTAAATAGAATACAATAGAAATAACGGTAGACTGAATTAAAAGGATTAACCAAAAGATATAGACAAACTTGTCATTTGCCGTACACACCCAGACACACAAAATATTTACCGACTTTGAACTTGAGCAAAAGAAATGATAGAAATTTTGATAAATAAAATCAAAAATCATCCCTTTTTATGGTCAAAACAAGACCACAGAATATGCAAGTGGTGGTTTTTACCAAGCAAAAAACAGATTTGGACTTTAAAAATTTTTGAACAAAAATCAGGCAGTTTCTACAAGCCGCAATGAAGGCCATACGAGAAACCCAAATGCCTTCTTTAGATTTTAATTTTAATATCATGAACATTGCCATTATCATTGTCATCCTCATCGCCATCATCATAGATGTCAACCTCATCAACCCCATTCTGGTTGGCATCATTTTTGGTCGGAAGTATGCCACACACCGAGCGAAATGACATCAAAGTGACGTTCACCACACATTGTGGTTTTTCCAAAACAAAAAAAAAGACAACTCTTTTTTTTAATTTTTTATAAACATTCCCGAAAAGGTTTTATGACTGTTTGGACGGTTATCCTTACATTCCAGTAGTCGTCCATCATGCTCTATCTCTATTTATACCCTTCACCACACTGTGGTACAGGGTATTATGTCTTTGTGCATATGTTTGTAACAGGCAAAAATAATCGAGATAGACCCATGGTTCCTTTTGAGAATATACATAGAATCACTTTCTAAGTCGATTTATGCATGTCCGTCCGTCCGTCCGTCCGTCTGTCCGTCTGTCCGTCTGTCCGTCTGTCTGTCCATGTTAAATTGTAAACAAAGTACAGGTCGCATTTATGATCCGAATTGGATGAAATTTGGCATAGGTCACTTATTCGGCCCAAGGACGAACCCTATTGAAATTGGGAAAAATCGGTTCAGATTTAGATATAGCTCCCATATATATATTTAACCGATTTAATGTAAACGGTCCCTATATATCTTTTGATTTGCACGAAATTTGGTGCAGCCTAATCATTTAAGTCTAGAATGATGTCTGCCAAGTTTCGTGAAAATCGGTCCAGATTTAGATATAGCTCCCATATATAGTTTCGTCCGATTTCATGTAAATGGTGCCCCAAAGTCCCTATATATATTTTGATTTGCACGAAATTTGGCATAGCGTACTGAATTAAGCCTAGAGTGATGTCTGCCAAGTTTCGAGAAAATCGGTTCAGATTTAGATATAGCTCCCATATATAGTTTCGTCCGATTTCATGTAAATGGTGCCCCAAAGTCCCTATATATCTTTCGATTTGCACGAAATTTGGCATAACGTACTGAATTAAGCCTAGAGTGATGTCTGCCAAGTTTCGAGAAAATCGGTCCAGATTTAGATATAGCTCCCATATATAGTTTCGTCCGATTTCATGTAAATGGCGCCCCAAAGTCCCTATATATCTTTCGATTTCCACGAAATTTGGCATAACGTACTGAATTGAGCCTAGAATGATGTCTGCCAAGTTTCGTCAAAATCGGTCCAGATTTAGATATAGCTCCCATATATAGTTTCGTCCGATTTCATGTAAATGGTGCCCTAAAGTCCCTATATATCTTTTGATTTGCAAGAAATTTGGCATAACGTACTGAATTGAGCCTAGAGTGATGTCTGCCAAGTTTCGAGAAAATCGGTCCAGATTTAGATATAGCTCCCATATATAGTTTCGTCCGATTTCATGTAAATTGTGCACCAAAGTCCCTATATATCCTTCGATTTGCACGGAATTTGGCATAACGTACTGAATTGAGCCTAGAATGATGTCTGCCAACTTTCGAGAAAATCGGTCCAGATTTAGATATGGCTCCCATATATAGTTTCGTCCGATTTCATGTAAATGGTGCACCAAAGTCCCTATATATCTTTCGATTTGCACGAAATTTGGTACAGCCTGATCATTTAGGTCTAGAATGATGTCTGCCAAGTTTCGTGAAAATCGGTCCAGATTTAGATAGATATAGACCCTTTTATTATAGATTGATTTTAAGTAATTGACGCACCATATATATTTTCGCCCGATTTCAAGTGTAATTTGGCATCAAACTCCTCATGTTAGACAGATTGACATCAAAGTTTGCACATCGTACAAAATTGGGCATAAAATTATATAGTTGCGTTTTCTAGAAGTACAGACATAGCCCTACGGATGACCTATTTATATTTGTTTGAAGTCGATTTACATACTTTATGGATAGATCTAGGTCGTTTCACATTTAGATAAATATCACATATTTTATTTCATCCAATTTCATGCTAATAGTCCTGTGTAATATACCCATAGTGGTGAAGGGTATCATATAGTCGGCCCCGTCCGACTTTACTACTTTCCTTACTGGTTTTTTACTACAACTACTACTGCTATTACGCCCACCCACACATACCACAAACGAGCTTTTGGTATTTCATGCTGCTGCCCTTCAGCAGCATACCTTCGGCATTACTGGGAGAAAAAAAAAACATTTTTGTTGTTGGCCACTGTTAAGTGTCCTTTTTGCCTAAAAATTTGATGAGAATTTAGTGGAAATTAAGTAGAAAAATGAATTGCAAGATAATTAAAAAGTTTGTTTTCCCATTTACTCTCCTTCCCTCTCTCCCTTCGCTCTATGACCGCTTCGACAAAGGGAAAATAAGTAACAAAAAAATATAACCCAAGCGGTCAACTTTGAAAAAAGGGATTATTTCTTGGTAAAATTTAATTATAAATAAAAGCTGGGACTCTATCAATGGATTAAATGTTATATGAGACCCGATCATGATTTCTTGGAAAAATAAAATCTTAAAGAAAGTTTTCATATTGTCTTTGGACAATTATGACAAATTTGTTGTTGTTGTATACTTTGTTCCAAATGTGGTTTTGAAATGGCTGGGATATCTCAGTAAGTTTCAACAACTGTAGAGAATCATAGAAGATTGAAGGGAAGGTGACATATCAAAAGAAAGTTCTTCATTTGAAGACCAGACAAATTAAAAGTTCCACCGTAAACAAAATTTCCCTTTCAAACCTTCTGGTTACAGAAGACATACACCAGATTTTTAGTAAAAAAGATCATCTTCAATGGCCAAACATAGGCGTGTATTTTTTAAAAATATGTTTTCAAGGGTCCAACATAGCCATGGAATTTTTAAAATATTTTTTCAATAGCCAAACATAGGCGTCGATTTTTTAAAAAGAATTTTTCCTGGATTTAAAAAAAATCAAAGTTCTAAAATTGGGGTGGATTTTTTAAAAATATTTTTCAAGACCCAAAAATTGGCGTGGATTTTTTTAAAAAAATATTTCTCAAGACCCAAAAATTGGCGTGGAAAAATATTTTTCAAGACCAAAAAATTGGCGTGGATTTTTTAAAAATATTTTTTGTAAGAGTTAAATATAGTCGTGTTTTTTATTAGCAATATTTTTCAGGGGTCATACTGTCATAAGTGTGGATTTCTATAAAACATTTTTTCAAGCTTATCATAGGCGTGAATTGTTTAGAAATGTATTAAGAGCCTTCTATAGAGCCCTCTAATAAGCTCAATTATAGAAAGAAGGTTTTTAAAGGCCTTGAATAGATAAACCAACTTTTTGAGGTTAATGGGTTAATATCCTAACTATAATTTCAATGGTATTGCATACTTTTAGGCGCCTTTAGTAATATTTCCACTGGGTAACTCAAAATTGAATAATTTCAAATATTTAATTCTGGATTTCCCCAAAACATTTCCCTCCATGCCATTAAAACTCTTCTCCCCAAGCAGATCCATGTATGCATATTCCAACCATATTCCCCTGATGTTCTAGGAATATAATCCCACACATATTATACTGATGGCAATATAGGATGAATAAATAAGTGAAAACTTTTAAATATGACCTTTTAGTGTTCTATTGGTGACATGGTGTTCCAAAGTCATTTGTCGGATAGTTATGACAGTATATCCTGCCTGGAGATGGTGGAGGGAATCTTAGAAATGTAAGAATATTTTCATGTACTTGTACAGTAGTCGTAGTAGTAATAAACGACACACTGGAGACATTGACATCAGTAACAAGTGCAACAACAACAACAACAACGGACGGAAGAACGAGCGAGCGAACAACAAAGCCTTACTGCCAGTAATGGCAATAGAAATGGTACAACAAAACAAGCCAAAGGAGTAGATGATGGCCACCCGCTGTTGGTTTGCCTGATTGTATCAATACATGTATAACGATTTCGGAGAGAGTATGAGTGTGTGAGTGTGTGAGTGTGTTGTAAATGCCCTATACTTTAGAGTTGATAACATTTCTGCATAATGTTTGTCATTTGGCAACATTTAATGCAAAAGTTGTGCTACAAAATGCCAGCACCAAAGGAAGTGCATTAAACTTAATGACATTCAGTGCCAGAGCAACAACAACAACATCAACTGACATACACAATGACAATGAGGACAACAGCAGCGGTAACAACAATGACTACTTTCCGCAGCAAATAGTATGGTGGTCATACACACATAGCAAATAACACCGGGAGCAACAACAACAACAACGCCAACAACAATGGTACGCCAACAGTAAATGAAAAGGGGCCCAGTGACTGCAAAAATCGACTTTTGTTTGTTTGTTTTTCAAACCAATTCAAGTGGTGTTGAGCTGAACTTGGCGTTCCTTTTTTGTTTGCTCCCTCCAATTGATGTTAACAAACACAAACACACTGTTACCTCCTTCGAGGCGTTGGCAATTCAATTTAACTAAAAATTGTCCAAAGTGCCACTTCCGTTTTGAGTGGCACACACACACAACCAAAACCAAATAATCAAGCGGCCATGGAAGGCGTCAACGGAAAGAAAAACAACAGTGACAATGAGACAAAAACTATCAGTTGATATCCTCTTGCAACTATTATCCACCAACATTACCGTCCCCATCCCCACCCCTTCAGCCGTCCATCGATCTGCAGCACCGGAATTGAAAAGGGGGAAAACACACAAATGAAAACTAATATGGAAAAATAACACCGTATTGTTGCTGAACAACGAAGCAGAAGCAATTTTATTAAATGGCATCGTTTTACAACAATCCAAAGAGACAGAGAACGAGATGGAGCGGGAGGGAGGGAACTCGAGCGAGTTAGTCAGTAAGTGAACAGAAGGATAACATAACAATTATAAATGGTAATGTAGTTTTGATAATAACTGAATACATTGTCATGCTACAAAATCCTGCAGATTCAATAAAGAAATGGACAACATGAATATTTGTACTTATTTAATATTGAAGCTTGATTGATATTTTAGGTCCAAAATTAAGGCGAGTTCCGAGTGACATAGGGAGGGTACTCTCACCTCTGCTCGATATGTAAGAGCTAGGGATTGCGATTCTGGCAAAATAAAGCAAGGTGCAGATATATACAGGGCTGCTTATTTCTAAAGCCACTGGAAGCCCTCTTCATTCTGCTTCGAATGTGAACATAAATATCCTACTGTGAACACGCAAATGTCACATAAGTCTGTGTCTGATATATCATTATAGGAAAATAAATAATTATAAGTCCATCTACCTCAGAGTTGAGGTTTTTTTATACTCTCCACCATAGTATGGAGGGTATATTAATTTTGTCATTCCGTTTGTAACTCATCGAAATATTCATTTCCGACCCTATAAAGTATATTCATTCTTGATCAGGGAAAAATTCTAAGACGATCTAGCCATGTCCGTCCGTCCGTCTGTTGTAATCACGCTATCTTCTGAAGGAATTGAGATAGGGTGCTGAAATTCTGCATAGGGTTGTCTTTTGTCTGCAGGCAGGTCAAGTTCGAAGATGGGATATATCGGTCCACGTTTAGGCATAGCTCCCATATAAAAGTACCCCCCAATTTTCGGTATTTTGAGGTTCTTGGGCGCGTTTTTCAACCGAATACGCTGAAATTTGGTACATTGAGTTCGTATTGGGTACTTAATGCCCCTACAAAAAATTATAAATATAGGTCCACTTTTTCTGGTAGCCCCCATATAACGGTACCTCCTAATTTTCAGTATTTTGGGGTTTTTGGTCGTATTTTTCCACCGAATTGGCTGTAATTTAGTATTTTGAGTTCTTAATAGGAACCAAATCTCTCCACAAAAAATTTTGAATATAGGTCCATTTTTTTGGGTAGCCCCCCATATACGGTTATCCCCCAATTTTCGGTATTTTGGGGTTCTTGAGCGCGTTTTTCAGCCGAATTCGCTGAAATTTGGTAGGTTGGGTTCTTATTGGGTACTAAATGTCTCCACAAACATTTATAAGTATAGGCCCACTTTTTCTGGTAACGCCTATATAACGGTACCTCCTAATTTCCAGTATCTTGGGGGTTTTGATCGTATTTTCCCACCGAATTGGCTGTAATTTAGTATTTGGAGTTCTTTATAGGTAATAAATCTCTCCACAAAAATATAGGTCAATTTTTTCGGATGGCCACCATAAAAGGGTACCCCGGTATTTTGGGGTTCTTGAGCGCGTTTTTCAACCGAATTCGCTGCTATTAAAATTGTTATCTGATTTGTTGTGCGTTTTGGGTTTGGTTCTAAGACTCTGTTGTAATCATTTCACCTGCGGAGGATAGAACGTAAAGTTAGATAATGTACTATATATGAACTCTAGCCCGGATTTAGGCCTAGCCCCTGTGTGGGACGTACCAGAAGGAGTGGACCGGCATTTCCCATCTTCGAACTTGAACAAAATTTGGAATAAATAATAAGATATTCAAAGTTTGGATGAAATCAAAATTTTCAGAAATGGATTTGGTCCAAAAAAACGTGGGGTCTAGAGCCAATATTTCGACGAGGCATATTTTCACTGTATCAAAGTGTATATTCATTAAAAATTGCTGAAATTTGTATTTGGTGTACATTATGGTTTACATAATCAGTTTGTAGAAAGGTCACTTTTTGGTATGTTCCCTTTATTTTCATTTCAAGTACCTGTCAGTATATCTATGGTGGAGGGTATCCAAAGTTCGGCCCGGCCGAACTTAACGCTTTTTCACTTGTTAAAACTCATGCTTAACAGAGAGCCCTGAACTAGCGTGCGAGTGGACTATCTCTAGATGATCTGTCAATATATATTGTCGTAGGTATATATTTTCTGTTTTTCAAACGGATATACTAAAAACTTAAAGGTCAATGAAGTATGGTACAGAGACTTAGAACCGGTGGCTATATATGTCGATTTTAAAGAGGCTGAGTTTGATCGACTTTGTTGCGTTGCGATCATTGTGATATAAGGGGATGAATTAGATGACATGGTTGCACAAGGTGGCTCGAGGCTACTGTTAGACCACCTCTAACAGTAGCCTCGAGCCTCCGAGAAAGCTAGAACTAGACCTTTAGATTACTAGTAGCTCTCGTATACGATTGTTAGGCAAACAAAGGGTAATCAACTCTTCAGAGGGTTTTAAAGATACTAAAAAAATTAATGACTTGATTACCCTGAGATAGACCCTTGAAAACATATTTTTAAACAATCTAAGCATATGTTAGACCCGTGAATATTATTTTAAAAACCCCATGTCTATATTACTCTTGAATAAATATTTATCAGAAATATTTTTAAATATTCAGGCTCCCTTGATTTCTTAAAAATTGTTTTAAATATTCAAACCCATTTTACATTATTGAAAAAATGTTTTTAAAAATTCGGGCTCATTTCATACCCTTGAGGTACCCTTTATTTGCTCCAAAAAATATTTTTTAAGATTAAGTCTCATTTCATATCCTTGAAAAATAATTTTTTTCTCATTTCATATTCTAAAAAAATATTTTTATAAATTCAGCCTCACTTTATATCTTCGAAAAACATTTTTTGAAAATTCAATCTTATCTTATATCTTGAAAAAATATCCTATTAAAATCCAGATAATTTGTATGCCCTTGAAAAAGTAATTTTAAAAATTTAGGTTCACTTTATATCTTTGAAAAAAAAAATATTTTTAACCAGTGAGCGGAGCAGTATAGTCGGACGGGGCCGACCATATGTTACCCTACAAAACATCCACGAAAATCTAACTTTCTGTGGTACTACATTCTGAGCTTGGGCAATGTTGCGCGATATTTGCACCCTCTTGACCGACTAGAGGACAAGAAATATTCAGTACAGATCTTCTAATTGTCCAGATTCCCTTCCACGTGGGTTGTGTTGTAATGTTCGGCTTTCAATTTTGGCCTATAGATCGACTCGAATAAATACACAAAAAATAAGGTTTCGGTCCACTTCATCCCAATATTATTATCTGATCATCACCGAAAATTATAAGCGTTGTCCTTGACCATACTTAGATCCGCCATCTAGTGTGATAATGGGTTACTGAATAATAAAACTTTACGGGTCTATGTCCTTCAGGGGTAAATATATACCCCAAAGAATACAATTTTTTGTAATTTTTCACACAAAAGCCAGGGTCAATTTGATCGGCTAATTATTTACCGATCCTTATCAAAACAAGCATGCATATTCTTTGGCCCGACCCCCTTCTCCATGTAAAAAATCGCGATGTTTGGACCATAATCTAACCAAAAAATCAGACCAAAAAAGTTTTTGGCCTATTTCATCCCCAAAATATTATACAATAGGGGTCTTCATTGAACAGACGGACGGACACACATGTCTAGATCGACTCAGCTAGTCGAGATATTACGATCGATATACTTAAAGGTGCGTCTAGGACTAATGTTTCGCGGCGTTACCAACTCTTGGGGCTGCACAAAGCTATGATATCCTGACAACATAGTTGTGTTGTAAAAAATCCACCCCTATATTAGATCCTTGAAGAAATGTTTTTGAAAAATCCACGCCTATGTTAGATCCCTGAAGAAATATTTTTTTATAAATCAATGCCTGTATTATACCCTTTAAAAATATTTATAAGAAATCCACTTCTGTATCACACTCCTTACAAATATTTTTAAATATTAGACCCTTGAATATTATTTTTAAAATATCCCGCGGTTCGTACCTTTCATATGTGTGATGATCCAGAATATAGCGGTTTTTGTCTCAAATATAATCTCGAACTAATATGACCATCCCGCCATTAACATCTTCGAGATTGTTATAATAGAACAAGTAAAGTAGTCAAATCAAATGAACACTGAAGTGAGCAGTGAAAGAAAGCTAGCGAGAATGAACAAACAAAAAACAAACGTCGCAAATGCAATTCTAAAGTAATTGTCAGAAAACTAAATCTACAATGACCTGTTACGTAGTTTTAACATCTACTTTGGCTTCAACAGGATTATAGAGTGAAAACAAAAACAACAAACAAAAACAAATATCATATACCCTCCTACTTTCCAACACGAGCATAAGGAAGGAAATATTATAGTATGAGTGGGTGTGTGTGTGCTTGTATGTGCGACAGATTGTTATGAACACAAACAGGAAACGGAAATAACTGGTGGGGTTATGGTTTTAGTTTTTCTCGTTTTGCAACTTTATTATTGTTGTTTCTTTTTTACATATTTTGTTGTACAAATGGCAACATTGTTTTGTGCTGACAAAAAACGCAAATGAAAGAAAACACCAATGGAGGAGATATTTGAATCAACAGAGAATACTAACCAGCAAGCACACATACACACACTCATACATACAAACACACATTTATGTATATACATATGCTTTTTGAAAAACATAAAGACCAAGTGTCAATTTCCGTTGGTGTCGGTGCAAAATTTGTATGAATAATTTATTATTGGATATTAAAAGAAAATCCTGGATATTATCCCCTACAGAATTTCCGGCTACCCTGTTGCCACAAATGCCTTCTGCTTCGCGTCGCCCCTCCCCCGACAAATTATTGCTGTTGAACTGTTTTTGACATCAAATATTAAAGCCCGGGAAATTTCTCGAGCAAAAAAATGAGAGCGTCAAAAAAAAATCTCCCCCAAGACAATCTATGTCAATAGCATATTTCTAGCATTGTGACCTTTAAAGAGATTTTGCTGCTGGTTTTGCAAATCCATCGTCATCATCAGTCTTTCATCAAAAGGTCAAGCAATGTGAAGCCATGCCAAATCTTTGGCATATACCATTTCCAGGGCCAAGTTTCTGTTCTTTTGTAGAACAGTTTAGGGTCAGTTTTTACTTTTTTTCCATCTGTGTGTGTGAGTGTTTTCCTCCCGGATCAGTCAGTCGTCAACAAAAGAAATTATCGGAAAATAAGCAGGCAATCATCTGCATTATCAAGAATTAATGAGTTAGATGTTTGGTTGCTCCATTTCTTCGTTTATTTTTTCTTCTATTTCTTCGTTTTTCGACTTTCGAAGTTTCCTTGTGATTAAAGCGATTCCTTTCTTTCTCTCATGCCTTATTTGTTTCCTTTGTTGTCGTGATTTTCCCTTCTTTTGTATTTTTCCACAGAAAAAAGACACTAACACCAACAGAAAGCGTGGAGTAGAACTTTTTGTTGTCACCGGATTATTAGTTAAAGTGTCAATGAAAGGGATTTCTTATTCAGCTGTCCTCCTATTTTTCTTTTACTATTTTTTTTTTTTGTCTTAAAAAAAAGATGGGAAGACAATCCTAAAAGGATGTCCATATCCTTTAGTTATTCATTGAAGTATGAATATTGAAAAGGTAGCAATGAAAAAATGGGGGAGAAAATCGTTTTTTTCCAACAGGAGGTTCTATTTAAAAATTCACGAAGTTTTTAATTCTCATAAATGAAGTGCTCGCGGAATATTCAGAATTAATATTATAATGGGTGGTTTGAGCAAAGCAGCTTAGATTTGGACCATTAAAAACTATATTTTAAAAATCTGCGCCATTGTTGGACCCTTAAAAAATATATTTTAAAAATCTACGACATTGTTCGACCGTTAAAAATCTTTAGAAATCTGCGCCATTGTTGGACCCTTAAAAATATAATTTAAACGTCTTCGCCATTGTAGGACCCTTAAAAAATATATTTGAAAATTCTACACCATTGTAGAACCCTTAAAAATATATTTTAAAACCTGCGCCCTTGGTAGATCCTTAAAAAATATATTTTAAAAATCTACGCCTATTGTAGAAATTAGAAAAAATACTTTAAACAAACCACGCTTTGTTATATCATTGAAAAAAAAAATAAAAAGAAATATTTGTAAAAAATTTTTTAAATTTTTTTAAAGATCGGTTAATATTTAGGGGATGAAAAGGACCAAATACTTAATTTTTGTCGTTTTTTAAGGTCGCTCCCGATACCTCAATTATGGCCCGAACATCGCAGAATTTTACATGGAGAAGGGGATCGACTCATGCCTGTTTTGTAAAAGATCGATCAATATTTAGCGGGTCAAATTAACCCTGACTTTTGTGTGAAAATTACAAAATTTGTATTCTATTGTGTATATATCAGGCTCGGACATTTCCCTTCTTTTGTATAACAAATTTGCGTTGCGTTGTCGCTGTGTGTGTGCGTCAATGGGTTTTCAGTTTGTTTCAGTTGATTGTGCATGAGAGTATGCTGTTATTTATTTTGGCGGGAGAGCACGCGTGCGAGGTTTTGCCTGATGTGGGTATATATTTACCCCTGAAAGATATAGAACCGGGAAGTTGTTAGTATATCCAAAAGGAGTGGTTGGCATTAAAATTGATACCAATTATATTGGATGTGGGAGTTATACTTAAATATGTACAGGTGCTTACGAATTCATATACTTATAATTTAGTAACACATTAGAGGGCGGTAATATAGCGCCTATAATTTTTGGCGACGATCATATAATAATTTTGGGAGGAAGTTGACCGAAAACTTATTTTTTTGTGTTTTTTTCGAATCATCTATAGGCTACAATTGAAAGCCAAATATCACAACACAAGCCACGGTGAAGGGAATCTGAACAGGTAATGGAAGGGCTGTACTAAATATTAGTAATATTTGTAAACCTCTAGTCGGTCAAGAGATTTGCACGCGAAATATTGTCCGTGCTCAGAATATAGAATCACATAAAGTTAGATTTTCGTGGAAATTGTGTAGGGTATCATACAGTCGGTCCCGTCCGACTATACTGCTCCGCTCACTGGTTGATCCTTAAAAAATATTCTTAAAAAACGTAACGCTTATAGCTCTGCCAGACCTTAAAAATTATTATTTAAAATCTGATAACATGTAACCACATTTCCATGCGGTTTTCCCCACAAAAACATTCTCTTCAATCCAATCAATCACACACATTCACTCATCAAATGAAGACATACATGTATATTCGAACACATGCCACTTTTATAAATCAAAAGGCTATTAATTTCCAAAGCTTTAACTAATTTATTAATAGGATAAAGAATTAATTCTCAATAAAATACGTTTTAATTTAAATTATTCACCAAAATCTCACTGTCCGTATGTCTGTCGGCGAAAATTATTTGCACTTAATATAACTATAAACTGGATAAGTCTCGGGCTCAACACACATACTCTTGCACACACACAAATTAAATGCCAACATTATTAGATTCAATTAAAAACACTTAACACTCAATTAATGGCAAATGAACGAACGGACGAACGACCAGACGAACAAATCCTGCCATAATTCGCTTAATGCCTTTTCATAAATAATTATATATTCAACGATCAAATAACATTGATAATAATAATGAAATGTTGTAGCTATGCCTTAGCTATGTGAAAAATGCCACAACATTTTGCGCAAAAATGTGTATTAATAAATTTGTGTTTTGTTGTTGTCGTTTTGTTATTCAAAACGAGGATACACCCAGTAGTTGCTAATAGCCACCCATCTATTCTATGTATTATAATGTAGTTACATTTATCGTTAATTTTATTGTTAAGGCAGATAATATTATATAATGTCGGATAGGCAGAGGGAACCCATTAGCTGAGATATATATACTGTATAAGATTCTAATGACTAACCTCGGTACAAAATTCAATGCATTAAGGTGTAGGAATGGGTGGATATAGCGCCATCTAGGATAAAATTGCAAAAAAAACTTTCAAAGCCAGGACATGAACCATTTCTCGAATTATAATGAGACATTACTTATAGGCAACGATAGATGGCAGTCCCATTACCTAAACATAGCGACCTCTGTAGTGATACCAGCAGACGACATTGATGGTTCATTCTTTTGTCGAGATTCTATTGAAACGAAAATAGTATAAGTTTTTTGTTTTGCCCGGCAGATAATCTAATCAGCCAAAACTTCAAATCAAAATTAAAGTTTTTTTAGCTTTCATTAAACCAATAGTATTATAGGGTCAACATCTTGAAAAGGCCAAACCTAAATTGTATCTGAAGTAGTGTTACCCTTAACTATACAGAGGGCACCCATTAACTGAGCTATATATACCGTATCAGATTCTATTAACTAATCTCGGTATTAAATTCAATACACAAAGATTTAGAAATGGATGAAGATAGTCCCACCTAGAAGAAAGTTGCAACACTTAATAAGCAAGGACCTGCATCACTGTACAAATTCCAATGATAGATGGCAGCCCCATTGCCTAAACAGAACGACCTCTATAGTGACATAGAAGGTTTACTTTTTTTGTCGAGATTTATTGAAAATAGTATAATTTGAAAGAAGTTTCTGTGGACTTTGTTTTGCCCGGCAGATAATCCAATCAGTCAAAACTTCAAATTTTAATTTAAGTCTAGTTTTAGCTTCCATTAAACCAGTAGTATTATAGGGCCAAAATTTTGAAAAGAAAAACAAACCTAAATTGTATCTGAATTAGTTTTCCCCTTAACTATACATAGTGGACCCATTAGCTAAGCTATTGATACCATATAAGATTCTAATATCTAATCTCGGCATTAAATTCATAACAAGTGAAAAAGCGGCAAGTTCGGCCGGGCCGAACTTTAGATACCCTCCACCATAGATATATTGACAGGTACTAGAAATGAAAATATAGGGAACATACCAAAAAGTGGACCTATACCGACATTTCTAAAAACGGATTATGTAAACCATAATACAAATTTTAGAAATTATTAAAGGATAATTATACCCTCAGCCTTATGGCTAATGAGGGTGTATACACTTTAACGCGATCTTATTATTTCTTCCAAGCTTAGTTCAAATTCTGGAACTTCCAATCAGGGGCTAGGTCTAAATGCGGTTATAGTTCATTATCGAACCTTACGTTCTAATTTTTTACCTCTCTATCCTCCGCAGGTGAAATGATTACAAAAGAGTCTTAGAACCAAACCCAAAACGCGGAACAAATCAGATAACTATTTTAATATAAAAAGGGTGTTATATGGGGACTACCCCAAAAAGGGGGCGAATATTAATAATTTTTGATAGGGAGATTTGTTACCATATACGACTACAAATTAAAAAATTGCAGCAAATTCGGTTAAAAAACGCGCTCAGGAACCCCAAAATACCGAAAATTGGGGGTACAATTATATGGGGGCTATCCGAAAAAATTGACCTATATTCATAATTTGGAGAGATTTGGAACCCATTAATAACTCAATGTACCAAATTTCAGCGTATTCGGCTGAAAAACGCGCTCAAGAACCCAAAAATACCGAAAATTGGGGGGTACCCTTATATGGGGGATATCCGAAAAAATTCACCTATATTTATAATTTTTTGTGGAGAGATTTGGTACCTATTAAGAACTCGAAATACTAAATTACAGCCAATTCGCTGGAGAATAGGATCAAAACCCCCAAAATACTAAAAATTAGGAGGTACCGTTATGTGGGGGCTACCAGAAAAAGTGGACCTATATTTATAATTTTTGTGGGGACATTTAGTACCCAATAAGAACCCAATGTACCAAATTTCAGCGTATTCGGTTGAAAAACGCGCCCAAGAACCCCAAAATACCGAAAATTGGGGGTACTGTTATATGGGAGCTATGCCTAAACGTGGACCGATATATCCCATCTTCGAACTTCACCTGCCTGCATACAAAAGACAGCCCTATGCAAAAATTTAGCACCCTATCTCAATTCCTTCAGAAGACGGACATGGCTAGATCGTCTTAGAATTTTACCCTGATCAATATACTTTATAGGGTCGGAAATGAATATTTCGATGAGTTACAAATGGAATGACAAAATTAATATACCCTCCATACTATAGTGGAGGGTATACAAATATAGAAAATTATGGAAATAGCGCCACCTAGAACATAATTGCTATACTTAATAAGCAAGGATCAGAACCACTGCATAAATTGCAATGAGACATTATTTCTAGGCAACGATAGATGGCTACCTAGAAGAAAGTTTTTTCTTCGAGACTATTTTGAAATGAAAGTAGCTTCTGTGGACTTTGTTTTGCCAGGTAGATAATCCAATAAGTCACAACTTAAAATCAAAATTTTGTTTTTAGCTTCCATTAAATCAATAGTAGTATTATGGGTCTAAATCTTGAAAAAAAAACCAAATCTAAATTGTACCTGTATTAGTGTTCTCCTCAACTTATTGAAACCATTACAAAATATCACAATTCTATTGTGTGTGTGTCCCACAAAAGCTTCATTGAATCAACAACACTTAATAATATTATCTTCGCATTTAGCACAAATGTATGAATATATGTGTAAGTGTGTGTGTGTGTGAGTATATTACACTTATTAGAAATATAATTATCAGAGTCAATTTCCTCAAATGAATATTGATTTATCCCTGTTGTGCATTATGGCTACCATACCATATGCAATCAATGAATGAGTAAATGAATGAATATTGAATGAAAAGCACCAGCGGCTCTAAAGAGGAAGGCTGGAGGCAGGCAGAAAGGAAAAACAGGGGCGAGGCTAATTTAGTTGCACGGCGAAGTGAAATGTTTAGTTGTTTGTAAATCATCATCATCAGCAACATTTGAAATAGCTACTACTACAAAAGAAAATTCAATTATTTTGCAACGTGTACACTTAATTGCCTATTAAGAGCAAAAGCCAGGGCGAAAACTTTCAACCACACAAAGGAATAGAAAATCATACACAAACACACACTCATACTCATACATATACAAATAATAATAATGTGCTATTGGGTAGAAATGTATGTGAACTGCAAACCGGGAGTCAATGCTAGGAACCCGGGTTATTAGGTTAATATAACATTATTGTGTTTTTTTCGTTCTCTTTGTAAGGTCCGTGTAGTGCCTAAGTGTTATCAACATCGGAAAGAAGAAGTATCGACCCTGTTGGTGGTCTTCTCCGTTCACTTCTTTCATCGCTGCTGCCACTTTCTTCTTGTTACTTAATGGCAATAATTTTTGCATGAAATGACAGGAGCAAAGAACAAGAAAAAAAAAACTAGGAAAAATTAAAAGGAAACGCATTAAATCCCCCACCATTATCCCATACACAGTTAGCCCGCCTAAGGAACCGTACAAACTCCTCAACTCCTATATGGACCCCTGCGCTTAAGATGCGTATTTGTAACCTTGTAAAAAGGGATTACTCATACTAGGTATAAGCGTGTACGGAGATATGAACGGCCACATAGCAGCTTGTCACCAACTTCCGTTTAGTCCCAGTAGGTGGTAGTCTCATGGACTGGCAAGCTTACTGGTTGGTTGGATGATTGGGTATCATTGTTTTCTTCCTGTGGCTTTCTTTACTTTTGTTCCACTAAGAAGTTAATATCTCTTGCCAAAATATTTATGCTATTTCGGGCGGAACAAGAGGTCAGTTGAAAATTGGTCATTTTATATCGAAGTTATGAAGTTCATTTTGGTGCTCGTTTGTACTTTAAGATCATTTAGGATTTAAGTGTTTTAAAAACGAGCAACGATTTTTAAATTAAATGGAAATTTGGATTTGAATTATTTCCACAATTTTTTACGCAGTTGCGTTTTCTAGAAGTACAGACATGGCCCAACGGATGACCTATTTATATTTGTTTGAAGTCGATTTACATACTTTATGGATAGGTCTAGGTAGATTCACTTTATGGATAGGTCTAGGTAGATTCACATTTACATAAATATCACATATTTTATTTCATTCAATTTCATGTTAATAGTCCTGTTTAATATACACATAGTGGTGAAGGGTATCATATATTCGGCCCCGTCCGACTTTACTACTTTCCTTACTGGGTTTTCTTTCAAAGTGTTTTTCGAATATTTTTTAAAAATAGCTTAAAAAGGCATCCGTAGTCCTCTGAGATTATAATGGATAACCTCGGCATTAAATTCGACACATGAAGATATAGGAATGGCTGCAAATAATACTACCTAGAAGAAAATTGCGGTATTAAATGAACAAGGACCTAAGCCACTGCACAAATTCAAATGAGGCATTATTTCTAGGCAACGATAGATGGCAGCCCCATTACCAAGGTTAGGCTACAGCAGAATAAAAAAAGAAAACAACACGATTAACGAAACTTACACGAGAAACAATCGAGTAAGATACCGATACTTTGGGGAAGCTCTATGCTCCCAATGTGAGTAGGAGGAGGATAAAAAACGTAATCTTACAAAGAGGAATGTTAACTCTTTCAAAGTGGTTTTCAAACATTTAAAAAGGCTTGAAATTCATCCCAAGTCCTCTATGATTCGAATAACTAACCTTCAACACATGCAGATAAAGGTATGGCTGGAGATAGCACCATCTAAAAGAAAATTGCAACACTAAATAAGCAACACTGCAAAACATTGCAATGAGGTATTGCTTGTAGGCAACAATAGAGCAGTATAAAGAATAACACGATTAACGAACCTTACACATAAACATGATCGAGTAGGAATGCTATGATTTGCGGAAACTCTACGATCCCAATAGGAGTAACAGAAAAAAACAAGCACAAACTTCCGTAGTCTTATATCAATCCAGATGAGGAAAAATAATTAACATCGACATGTGATTTTAACATAATAGGAATGGTAGGAGGATAGCACCACCCATAGAAAAATATCAACAGAAAATAATCGAGGACCACAACCCTTCCCTAAAATCCAAGGAAGCTTTTTTTCTAGGCATCGGTAGATGGCAGCCCCATCACCTGATAAGAAAAAAGTCCTTGATTTTTGTTAAGAAACTCCATCGCGAGGCTTTTCGGGCTATTGTGACTAAATTTCACACAAAATTTACACTGTTGGTCATTAAACCAACAACACGCTTACGCGAACTGAAGAAAATATCGCAGCTGTATCGGTCAGAGGTAATGATGACTCTCTGTTACTCAACAACGTGAACAATTTTGCGGAAGAAGCCTTTCGCAACGCACAATTTTTGGTGAAAGGACGTTTGGAACATTTATAGAAAAATTGTGTTCAGCGATGAGACAAATTTTTTATTGAATGGGTACGTTAATAATCAAAATTGTCGATTTTGGAGTGAAAATCAGCATTGCAGATGCTATGATGTTGGCATCATTGGACCGTACTTCTTCAAAGATGTTGCGAGGCGAGTTCGGAAAACCTTCTATTTCACGTTCGGGACTGGTCAATTATTCTCCTAGATCGTGCCATTAGATTATTTTGTTGTAGGTCGATGTTAAAGCTCATGTCTTTACAGAAAAGCCCGCTTCAATCGACGCATTGAAAGACAACATTGAAACATTTATTCGGAAGATACCGGACGAAATGTTAAAAAGAGTATACCAAAATTGGATTAAACGAATGGACCTTTTAAAGTTCAGACAGGGACAATATTGGCATGAAATAATATCGATTCAAGTAAAGAGTTCGTGCAATTTTCTGAAAACTTTCCAATAGCTCTTATAAAATTACCCTTAATTTACCAGAAGACCAGGAATAAAAAATATGTATTTTTTATTTTGTGTGTTTTTAGTGCCTTATTCCGAGCTGATGACCAAACCCAGTCATATATATGTTCGTGGTTAAGTATCTAGAACAGCTATACCCGTTCACTCTTAAATTTGAAAGTCTTTGTCATATTTTCTTACTAACTTCGTCATTAATATGTGTATAAATAACTGAATACAAATGATAATTTAATTAAAAAGTTATTAGTTTTTAGTAATCGTGGTCAATCTCGTTCAGTTCTGAAACCGAAAGAACTAGGTAATTTTTTATACCCTTCACCACACTGTGGTAACAGGCAAAAGGAATCGAGTTATACCCATGGTTCCTTTTGAGAATATGCATAGAATCACATTCTGAGTCGATTTATGCATGTCCGTCCGTCCGTCAATGTATTTTTGTGAGCAAAGTACAGGTCGCATTTATGATCCGAATTGGATGAAATTTGGCACAGCCCATTGGTTTGGCCCAAGGACGAACCCTATTGAAATTGGAGAAAATCGATTCAGATTTAGATATAGCTCCCATATATATTTTCGTCTGATTTTAGGTAAATGGTGCACCAAAGTCCCTGAAAATCGTTAGATTTGCACCAAATTTGGCATTGCGTAATGAATTAAGTCTAGAATGATGTGTGCTAAATTTTGGGAAAATCGGTTCAGATTTAGATATAGCTCCCATATATAGTTTCGCCTGATTTTAGGTAAATTGTGCACCAAAGTCCCTGAAAATCATTAGATTTGATTTGCACAAATTTTGGCATAGCGTACTAAATTAAGACTAGAATAATGTGTGCAAAGTTTCGTGAAAGTCGGTTCAGATTTAGATATAGCTCCCATATCTATTTTTGTTCCATTTTATGTAAATGCTGCAGCAAAGCCCCCTATATCTTTCGATTTTTGTATAGCGTACTACTAGGAATTACGTCTAGAATGATGTGTGCAAAGTTTCGTGAAAATCGGATGAGATTTACAAACACCTCTTATATATACTTTCGTCCGATTTTAAGTAAATGGTGCACTAAAGACCCCTAGCTAGGGCGATTGACACAACGTACTGAAGGTAATATATATTAATCTCTGGCAAGTTTCCTTGAAATCGGTTCAGATATAAATATAGCATATCTTCCATATATAATTTCGACTTATTCATGTTTATTGTACACCAAATAATCAATGGGTGTTTGATTGAGATTAAATTTTAAATAGTGCAGCATACCGAATAGCGTGTGTCAATTTTGCTTCAAAGTGGTGAAGGCTACCCAATGTGGTGGAGGGTATCATATAGTCGGCCCAGTCCGACTTCACTACTTTCCTTACTGGTTAAAAGAAAACTAGGTCTTGCACCTCGTTCAGTGAACTTATATCGTTCAAATGGTCACTGAGTTCAATTGGTGTGGCAGCACTTTGCAATCAAATTCAGTCTGTTGGAAAATGTGGTGAATGTTATATGAAGGTAAATAAAATTCATAATGGCCAAGCCCAGGCTTATATAATTTCGTGGTCAAGTATTTAGAAGAGATATACCCGTTCACACTTAAATTTGAAGGTATTTGCCATATTTGTTTACATACTTCTTACAACAGGTATATGCACTGCAAACAACAGTTTGAATTATACTAACTAATCCCGTTACGTTTTGAGATCCTACGAACTAGGTATTTTTTTTTAAAGTGAACTAGGTCTTTCACCTCATTCAGTAAACTTATATCGTTCAAATAGAATTTAAATTAAGTTATTTTAGATGAACGAGTTTCATGCTGTTCGGTTCAGATGCACAAATCGGAGTTTCAATTTACGATACTGATGGATATAGTATAAAATTTAGCGTCGTTCTGTGACCGACGGCATTCAGTAAAAGAAAATTAAATACATTGAACTGCGTCGTTCACTCGTTCAGTGGACTGGCGCGTTCAATTGAACTAGTTGGTTCACGAACGACACATCATTAGTTTTGACACAATTTTTCAATAACTGGTATTATGTTTCCCATTAAACCATCGTATTGAAATTGACTTTTTCTCATTATTTTACTATTATAAAATTTGCGTTCAGCTCGAATTTAGGGACACATATACTTGTCTTCCTTGACATTTTTATAATTTGAAAATTTATATATAAAATGTATTTATGTACAACTCTAAAATTATTTTTAATTTAAACATGCAATTTTTTAATAGTAATTTAATAGTAATCGTGGTCAATCGTGGTGATTTTAAAATATTTACCTAAAACCTGTAGTTTTTTTCAGAAGCATTGATAAATAAATTTGGAACTTTTTTTTCGCTCTCAAATTCTAGTCAAATTCTAGTCCTTTCTAATTCAATTTTTTACACATAATTTTTTATTCAATACACTAAAAATAAATTAGCAATTATGCAGTTACCGCCTCTAAAATAAATTGTAATATTTGCCTCTGTACGCAGATGTCTGCAAAAATAAGTCAAAGTAATTTCAAAAAAAAAAAAAGAATCAACTCCCATTTTCACATAAACTTTACCCATAAAATACTTACCCTTCTTTTGAGATAACAACAACAGAAGAAAAAAATCAATATCCGTCAGTTGGCCAACCTTCTTGAAGTAAATCGCATTATAAAGTTACCATTCATGGGGTTTGTGACTGTCAACTGTTTCCATTAGAAACATAGTTAGATTATGACCATGTTCTTGCTGCTACTTCTGCTACTACCACTGTTGCTCCTGCATGGTGGGGGTCTATTACACATAATGCCATATTGCTATGCCCTTCGGTATAACCAAGTGCTGAACTCAACTGTGTGTGTTACTTTTACAAAGACTCATATCCTGTCGCCACACAGGCGCCCTAATGCAATTTCAATGACGCATAATTGTTATACACGCCGCATGATAAACAATACTCAATGCGAGTACGAGCTATAGCCCCCATCCAAGAAACCAATCACCCTAAGAGGCTTTCCCCCCATTTTACATCTTCAGTGCGTGGTGGTTTGTTGTCACTGATGTCGATATTGTAGTTTCTTATTTTATTTGCTGCTCCTGGAGTTTTTTTTATATGTTATGGTCTTTTAAACTAGAAAATTGAAAGGCAAATTATGCGACAAAATTGTTTCATGGCAATAATTTTTGCATGAAATGACAGGAGCAAAGAACAAGAAAAAAAAAACTAGGAAAAATTAAAAGGAAACGCATTAAATCCCCCACCATTATCCCATACACAGTTAGCCCGCCTAAGGAACCGTACAAACTCCTCAACTCCTATATGGACCCCTGCGCTTAAGATGCGTATTTGTAACCTTGTAAAAAGGGATTACTCATACTAGGTATAAGCGTGTACGGAGATATGAACGGCCACATAGCAGCTTGTCACCAACTTCCGTTTAGTCCCAGTAGGTGGTAGTCTCATGGACTGGCAAGCTTACTGGTTGGTTGGATGATTGGGTATCATTGTTTTCTTCCTGTGGCTTTCTTTACTTTTGTTCCACTAAGAAGTTAATATCTCTTGCCAAAATATTTATGCTATTTCGGGCGGAACAAGAGGTCAGTTGAAAATTGGTCATTTTATATCGAAGTTATGAAGTTCATTTTGGTGCTCGTTTGTACTTTAAGATCATTTAGGATTTAAGTGTTTTAAAAACGAGCAACGATTTTTAAATTAAATGGAAATTTGGATTTGAATTATTTCCACAATTTTTTACGCAGTTGCGTTTTCTAGAAGTACAGACATGGCCCAACGGATGACCTATTTATATTTGTTTGAAGTCGATTTACATACTTTATGGATAGGTCTAGGTAGATTCACTTTATGGATAGGTCTAGGTAGATTCACATTTACATAAATATCACATATTTTATTTCATTCAATTTCATGTTAATAGTCCTGTTTAATATACACATAGTGGTGAAGGGTATCATATATTCGGCCCCGTCCGACTTTACTACTTTCCTTACTGGGTTTTCTTTCAAAGTGTTTTTCGAATATTTTTTAAAAATAGCTTAAAAAGGCATCCGTAGTCCTCTGAGATTATAATGGATAACCTCGGCATTAAATTCGACACATGAAGATATAGGAATGGCTGCAAATAATACTACCTAGAAGAAAATTGCGGTATTAAATGAACAAGGACCTAAGCCACTGCACAAATTCAAATGAGGCATTATTTCTAGGCAACGATAGATGGCAGCCCCATTACCAAGGTTAGGCTACAGCAGAATAAAAAAAGAAAACAACACGATTAACGAAACTTACACGAGAAACAATCGAGTAAGATACCGATACTTTGGGGAAGCTCTATGCTCCCAATGTGAGTAGGAGGAGGATAAAAAACGTAATCTTACAAAGAGGAATGTTAACTCTTTCAAAGTGGTTTTCAAACATTTAAAAAGGCTTGAAATTCATCCCAAGTCCTCTATGATTCGAATAACTAACCTTCAACACATGCAGATAAAGGTATGGCTGGAGATAGCACCATCTAAAAGAAAATTGCAACACTAAATAAGCAACACTGCAAAACATTGCAATGAGGTATTGCTTGTAGGCAACAATAGAGCAGTATAAAGAATAACACGATTAACGAACCTTACACATAAACATGATCGAGTAGGAATGCTATGATTTGCGGAAACTCTACGATCCCAATAGGAGTAACAGAAAAAAACAAGCACAAACTTCCGTAGTCTTATATCAATCCAGATGAGGAAAAATAATTAACATCGACATGTGATTTTAACATAATAGGAATGGTAGGAGGATAGCACCACCCATAGAAAAATATCAACAGAAAATAATCGAGGACCACAACCCTTCCCTAAAATCCAAGGAAGCTTTTTTTCTAGGCATCGGTAGATGGCAGCCCCATCACCTGATAAGAAAAAAGTCCTTGATTTTTGTTAAGAAACTCCATCGCGAGGCTTTTCGGGCTATTGTGACTAAATTTCACACAAAATTTACACTGTTGGTCATTAAACCAACAACACGCTTACGCGAACTGAAGAAAATATCGCAGCTGTATCGGTCAGAGGTAATGATGACTCTCTGTTACTCAACAACGTGAACAATTTTGCGGAAGAAGCCTTTCGCAACGCACAATTTTTGGTGAAAGGACGTTTGGAACATTTATAGAAAAATTGTGTTCAGCGATGAGACAAATTTTTTATTGAATGGGTACGTTAATAATCAAAATTGTCGATTTTGGAGTGAAAATCAGCATTGCAGATGCTATGATGTTGGCATCATTGGACCGTACTTCTTCAAAGATGTTGCGAGGCGAGTTCGGAAAACCTTCTATTTCACGTTCGGGACTGGTCAATTATTCTCCTAGATCGTGCCATTAGATTATTTTGTTGTAGGTCGATGTTAAAGCTCATGTCTTTACAGAAAAGCCCGCTTCAATCGACGCATTGAAAGACAACATTGAAACATTTATTCGGAAGATACCGGACGAAATGTTAAAAAGAGTATACCAAAATTGGATTAAACGAATGGACCTTTTAAAGTTCAGACAGGGACAATATTGGCATGAAATAATATCGATTCAAGTAAAGAGTTCGTGCAATTTTCTGAAAACTTTCCAATAGCTCTTATAAAATTACCCTTAATTTACCAGAAGACCAGGAATAAAAAATATGTATTTTTTATTTTGTGTGTTTTTAGTGCCTTATTCCGAGCTGATGACCAAACCCAGTCATATATATGTTCGTGGTTAAGTATCTAGAACAGCTATACCCGTTCACTCTTAAATTTGAAAGTCTTTGTCATATTTTCTTACTAACTTCGTCATTAATATGTGTATAAATAACTGAATACAAATGATAATTTAATTAAAAAGTTATTAGTTTTTAGTAATCGTGGTCAATCTCGTTCAGTTCTGAAACCGAAAGAACTAGGTAATTTTTTATACCCTTCACCACACTGTGGTAACAGGCAAAAGGAATCGAGTTATACCCATGGTTCCTTTTGAGAATATGCATAGAATCACATTCTGAGTCGATTTATGCATGTCCGTCCGTCCGTCAATGTATTTTTGTGAGCAAAGTACAGGTCGCATTTATGATCCGAATTGGATGAAATTTGGCACAGCCCATTGGTTTGGCCCAAGGACGAACCCTATTGAAATTGGAGAAAATCGATTCAGATTTAGATATAGCTCCCATATATATTTTCGTCTGATTTTAGGTAAATGGTGCACCAAAGTCCCTGAAAATCGTTAGATTTGCACCAAATTTGGCATTGCGTAATGAATTAAGTCTAGAATGATGTGTGCTAAATTTTGGGAAAATCGGTTCAGATTTAGATATAGCTCCCATATATAGTTTCGCCTGATTTTAGGTAAATTGTGCACCAAAGTCCCTGAAAATCATTAGATTTGATTTGCACAAATTTTGGCATAGCGTACTAAATTAAGACTAGAATAATGTGTGCAAAGTTTCGTGAAAGTCGGTTCAGATTTAGATATAGCTCCCATATCTATTTTTGTTCCATTTTATGTAAATGCTGCAGCAAAGCCCCCTATATCTTTCGATTTTTGTATAGCGTACTACTAGGAATTACGTCTAGAATGATGTGTGCAAAGTTTCGTGAAAATCGGATGAGATTTACAAACACCTCTTATATATACTTTCGTCCGATTTTAAGTAAATGGTGCACTAAAGACCCCTAGCTAGGGCGATTGACACAACGTACTGAAGGTAATATATATTAATCTCTGGCAAGTTTCCTTGAAATCGGTTCAGATATAAATATAGCATATCTTCCATATATAATTTCGACTTATTCATGTTTATTGTACACCAAATAATCAATGGGTGTTTGATTGAGATTAAATTTTAAATAGTGCAGCATACCGAATAGCGTGTGTCAATTTTGCTTCAAAGTGGTGAAGGCTACCCAATGTGGTGGAGGGTATCATATAGTCGGCCCAGTCCGACTTCACTACTTTCCTTACTGGTTAAAAGAAAACTAGGTCTTGCACCTCGTTCAGTGAACTTATATCGTTCAAATGGTCACTGAGTTCAATTGGTGTGGCAGCACTTTGCAATCAAATTCAGTCTGTTGGAAAATGTGGTGAATGTTATATGAAGGTAAATAAAATTCATAATGGCCAAGCCCAGGCTTATATAATTTCGTGGTCAAGTATTTAGAAGAGATATACCCGTTCACACTTAAATTTGAAGGTATTTGCCATATTTACAACAGGTATATGCACTGTAAATAACAATTTGAATTATATTAACTAATCCCGTTAAGTTTAGAGATCGTACGAACTAGGTATTTTTTTTAAAGTGATGTAGGTCTTTTACCTCTTTCAGTAAACTTATATCGTTCAAATAGAATTTAAATGAAGTTATTTTAGATGAACGAGTTTCATGTTGTTCGGTTCAGATGCACAAATCAGAGTTTCAATTTACGATACTGATGGATATAGTATAAAATTTAGCGTCGTTCTGTGACCGACGACATTCAGTAAAAGAAAATCAAATACATTGAACTGCATCGTTCACTCGTTCAGTGGACTGGCGCGTTCAATTGAACTAGTTGGTTCACGAACGACACATCATTAGTTTTGACGCAATTTTTCAATAATTGGTATTATGTTTCCCATTAAACCACCGTATTGAAATTGACTTTTTCTCATTATTTTACTATTATAAAATTTGCGTTCAGCTCGAATTTAGGGACACATATACTTGTCTTCCTTGACATTTTTATAATTTGAAAAATTATATATAAAATGTATTTATGTACAACTCTAAAATTATTTTTAATTTAAACATGCAATTTTTTAATAGTAATTTAATAGTAATCGTGGTCAATCTCGTTCAGTTCTGAAACCGAAAGAACTAGGTAATTTTTTATACCCTTCACCACACTGTGGTAACAGGCAAAAGGAATCGAGTTATACCCATGGTTCCTTTTGAGAATATGCATAGAATCACATTCTGAGTCGATTTATGCATGTCCGTCCGTCCGTCAATGTATTTTTGTGAGCAAAGTACAGGTCGCATTTATGATCCGAATTGGATGAAATTTGGCACAGCCCATTGGTTTGGCCCAAGGACGAACCCTATTGAAATTGGAGAAAATCGATTCAGATTTAGATATAGCTCCCATATATATTTTCGTCTGATTTTAGGTAAATGGTGCACCAAAGTCCCTGAAAATCGTTAGATTTGCACCAAATTTGGCATTGCGTAATGAATTAAGTCTAGAATGATGTGTGCTAAATTTTGGGAAAATCGGTTCAGATTTAGATATAGCTCCCATATATAGTTTCGCCTGATTTTAGGTAAATTGTGCACCAAAGTCCCTGAAAATCATTAGATTTGATTTGCACAAATTTTGGCATAGCGTACTAAATTAAGACTAGAATAATGTGTGCAAAGTTTCGTGAAAGTCGGTTCAGATTTAGATATAGCTCCCATATCTATTTTTGTTCCATTTTATGTAAATGCTGCAGCAAAGCCCCCTATATCTTTCGATTTTTGTATAGCGTACTACTAGGAATTACGTCTAGAATGATGTGTGCAAAGTTTCGTGAAAATCGGATGAGATTTACAAACACCTCTTATATATACTTTCGTCCGATTTTAAGTAAATGGTGCACTAAAGACCCCTAGCTAGGGCGATTGACACAACGTACTGAAGGTAATATATATTAATCTCTGGCAAGTTTCCTTGAAATCGGTTCAGATATAAATATAGCATATCTTCCATATATAATTTCGACTTATTCATGTTTATTGTACACCAAATAATCAATGGGTGTTTGATTGAGATTAAATTTTAAATAGTGCAGCATACCGAATAGCGTGTGTCAATTTTGCTTCAAAGTGGTGAAGGCTACCCAATGTGGTGGAGGGTATCATATAGTCGGCCCAGTCCGACTTCACTACTTTCCTTACTGGTTAAAAGAAAACTAGGTCTTGCACCTCGTTCAGTGAACTTATATCGTTCAAATGGTCACTGAGTTCAATTGGTGTGGCAGCACTTTGCAATCAAATTCAGTCTGTTGGAAAATGTGGTGAATGTTATATGAAGGTAAATAAAATTCATAATGGCCAAGCCCAGGCTTATATAATTTCGTGGTCAAGTATTTAGAAGAGATATACCCGTTCACACTTAAATTTGAAGGTATTTGCCATATTTACAACAGGTATATGCACTGTAAATAACAATTTGAATTATATTAACTAATCCCGTTAAGTTTAGAGATCGTACGAACTAGGTATTTTTTTTAAAGTGATGTAGGTCTTTTACCTCTTTCAGTAAACTTATATCGTTCAAATAGAATTTAAATGAAGTTATTTTAGATGAACGAGTTTCATGTTGTTCGGTTCAGATGCACAAATCAGAGTTTCAATTTACGATACTGATGGATATAGTATAAAATTTAGCGTCGTTCTGTGACCGACGACATTCAGTAAAAGAAAATCAAATACATTGAACTGCATCGTTCACTCGTTCAGTGGACTGACGCGTTCAATTGAACTAGTTGGTTCACGAACGACACATCATTAGTTTTGACACAATTTTTCAATAACTGGTATTATGTTTCCCATTAAACCATCGTATTGAAATTGACTTTTTCTCATTATTTTACTATTATAAAATTTGCGTTCAGCTCGAATTTAGGGACACATATACTTGTCTTCCTTGACATTTTTATAATTTGAAAAATTATATATAAAATGTATTTATGTACAACTCTAAAATTATTTTTAATTTAAACATGCAATTTTTTAAAATCCCTTGTGTATTGATTTTAAAATATTTACCTAAAACCTGTAGTTTTTTTCAGAAGCATTGATAAATAAATTTGGAACTTTTTTTTCGCTCTCAAATTCTAGTCAAATTCTAGTCCTTTCTAATTCAATTTTTTACACATAATTTTTTATTCAATACACTAAAAATAAATTAGCAATTATGCAGTTACCGCCTCTAAAATAAATTGTAATATTTGCCTCTGTACGCAGATGTCTGCAAAAATAAGTCAAAGTAATTTCAAAAAAAAAAAAAGAATCAACTCCCATTTTCACATAAACTTTACCCATAAAATACTTACCCTTCTTTTGAGATAACAACAACAGAAGAAAAAAATCAATATCCGTCAGTTGGCCAACCTTCTTGAAGTAAATCGCATTATAAAGTTACCATTCATGGGGTTTGTGACTGTCAACTGTTTCCATTAGAAACATAGTTAGATTATGACCATGTTCTTGCTGCTACTTCTGCTACTACCACTGTTGCTCCTGCATGGTGGGGGTCTATTACACATAATGCCATATTGCTATGCCCTTCGGTATAACCAAGTGCTGAACTCAACTGTGTGTGTTACTTTTACAAAGACTCATATCCTGTCGCCACACAGGCGCCCTAATGCAATTTCAATGACGCATAATTGTTATACACGCCGCATGATAAACAATACTCAATGCGAGTACGAGCTATAGCCCCCATCCAAGAAACCAATCACCCTAAGAGGCTTTCCCCCCATTTTACATCTTCAGTGCGTGGTGGTTTGTTGTCACTGATGTCGATATTGTAGTTTCTTATTTTATTTGCTGCTCCTGGAGTTTTTTTTATATGTTATGGTCTTTTAAACTAGAAAATTGAAAGGCAAATTATGCGACAAAATTGTTTCATGGCATGTGGTAAATTGTGTGACCATTTTATGATAGCCTATGATGAATGGTAACTTAAGAAGACTTCCCATTATCTGTTTAAAAAAGCAATTCTTACAAAATTGCCATAAGGTGAAGTATATATTCGTGGAAGATAACATATACCAAAATTTTCCAATAAGAGGTATACTGGTTACATTTACATTACATTTTGCATAACCATGATCGCAAAGTGGCTGTCCTATGGTCTCGATAGAATCGTGAATTCTATATTTGAGGTGTTCAATCGACTCTAAGCTGCTGGAGTAGACCTGGGAATTTTATATGGAGTTTATGGCAAAAAGCTGCCAGGAGAAAAGTAAATGCTAAACTTTAGACATTTAGGCTGGAACATTGGACATATCGAAAATAGAGTCACTTCGGTTGGCTAATATTTGTCATTTTGGACAGGAAGGTTAGACAATGAGAGCCCCAAATACAAAATTACAGTCAATTCTGTTGAAAAGGTGCCAAAATACTAAATATTGTATTGTATGGGGCACATACCAAAGGTACACTGACATATTTAATTTTCAATACCAAAAATTTTAGGAGTAGTAACAGTGTATGTGCAAAATTTCAAACGGAATAACAAATTTAATATGTAGTCCAATTTAAGATGTAGGGTGTAATAATAAAACAAATGAAAAAAGCGTTAATTTCTTTGGATAACCTCCAATCCACCATAGGTGTGCAGACAGTTACTTGAAATGAAAATATTGGGAATTATCCAAGATGTTGACCTATACCGTCAATTCTACCAAAACATTGTTATAAACCATAATTTACACCACATACAAATTTCAGCAAGTTTTCCTAAAATCCCAAAAACTCAAAAAGTGGACCGATATTGATAACGCATGGTAGGGTGAAACAAGTGTAGGGAATTTGGAGGGCAAAGTTATATGAGGCTACCATTAACGTACAAAGGATTTTATGTCGATAGGTGGGTGTAGTATTTTTTATTCCTACGTCCCTGGAGGCTATACCTAAAGCGGGATCAATATTGATTACAGCGTGTAGGAAATATCGAACATTTGGAGTTATCATTATATGAGGTACTATGCCTAATTGTGGACCGATAACATTTTGCCATCACAATACCTTCACGCTAAATGCGGGGCGATATAGTTCATTCTCGCACCTGACGTTTCAATTTTTATCTCTCGAAAGGTAGAATGATTACAACATATGACAACATCTTCTAAGAATTTCATTCTTTGTAGGGTATAAAGTGACAATTTCGATTACCGAATATACCCTCTACAGGTGGAATACCCCAAGACGCGGAACAAATCAGTTAACTATTTTAATATAACAAGAGGGGATTATATAGGCGAATATTTTTTTCATTTTTGGGAGATTTGTTGTAAAATGCTGTTTATGGGCTATACCAAAACGGGTATCAATATTGATCATTTGAAATTTGACAGCCAATAAGTATACAAATTACAGCCAATTCGGTTGGAAAACGTTCCCAAAATTCCTAAAATACCGAATTGGGTCAAACTTAATCGTTTTTAGTACAGAGATGAGGGGTGCTGTTATAAGGGGGCTGCACCAATGGTAGACCGATATATCCCATTGACAATACTAGACATCCTAGAAATACTAGCAATATCTGTGCAAAATTTCAGAGCTCTATCTTGATTTCAACAGACGGACAAGGATAAATCGACATATAATTTTATTCCGATTAAGAATAAATACATATACTTTATGGGGACTATGGTGAATATTTCGAGGTGTTGTTAACGGCACGACAAATATAATATATACTCCGCGATATGGTGAATGGTATAAAAAGGGGGTTTTATGGGGACTACCTCTAAAATGGGCGAATATTAATACTTTTTGGGAGGGAGATTTTTTACCAAATACCACTACAAAATACCAAATTAGGTTGAAAAACGCGCTTTAAATCCTCAATATACCGAAAATTCGGAGCTACCTTATATGGGGTTAACCTAAAAGTGGAGAGATTTAGCACACAATAAGAAACGAAATTCAAAGCAAATAATAAAAATCGCGTTATAAATCCAAAATTCCGAAAAAAAATTCGTGAGGAGATTTTGTACCCAATAAGATCATATAATACAAAATTACAACGACTTCTGTTCAAAACCGCGCTCAAAACATTTAAAATACCGAAAATTGGAGGGTACTTTTTAATGGGGCCATACCTAAACGTGGGCCACGGATATGTTTAAATCGTCATCAGGATCGGAAATGATTATTTCGATGAGTTACATAGGAAAAACAAACTTACTGTACCATTCATACTATGGCGGGGGGTATAATAAACATACCTACATCTTATGTTGAAGAATATACGCACATTTTAATACAAATACCCATCTAACAGCCATATTCCACCATTCCTTTCCATTATTACCCTCCTTGTAATTTCATTTAAGTTATTTAGCTTTCTGTCTCATTTGCTACATAAAATCTCAATTAGATAATTGCTAAAACTCTACAAAAGAAGTGTTAGAGAAACCATAAAATTAATATGCTGCAACACTATACTAAATGTTACTAAACAAAAATTTTCCAGCTAATACCTCCCAAGTTATTTTCGTTGGTTTTAGATTTTTTTTGGTAACTTGTTGGCTTTTTTTATACACCACTGAATGTTAGAGCAAACGCTTGAAAATGTTTGTAATTAAATTAAGAGTTTTCATAGTCAAAATTAACTTTTTTATTTGTGCGTACATAAAATAGTTCAAAGAAATTGAGTTGTTTTTGTTGTTGTCTCTGTGGTCATCATAAATTTTTATTTGTTTACGCATTTAATTTTGGTTTCTTAGATAGGGGTTGTGGTGTAATAATGGAAATTAGCAATGGGTTTCCTTTGCAGGGGATGTGGGGGTTATTAATAAAATTATAGAAATTAAGTGGAAGCTAGTTAATTAGAAATAAACTATATGTATAACAAATTGCCACTAGGTTCAGTTAGGTCTGGAATTCATATTGTACAATAAACTAAACTTCCTAAGAGACCATTAAAGTTTTTAGAATCAAAAAATGAAAGCTTCCCAAACTTTCTAATATATGGGAGCTATATCTCAAAACTCTCTCGTTATTTTTTTCATTGTTTCCTGGCTATCTAACATTGGTGTTATAAAAATTTTCCAAATTCTCAACAATAATATATACACAATATTTAACATATTTTCAAAATACCATTAATTCGGTAGGTGTAGTGGTGTAGCCAATATATATAGTTCTAATTTAGCTTAATTCTAGTAGAAATTAATATAACCATGAGAAATCCACTATTTTTTTCTAAATAAATGTAAACATTTCTTTAATATCAAGAGCTATATTTAAATCTGGACCGATTTTTATGAAACTCAGCGCACATCATTCTAGGCCTAATTAATTACGCTGTGCCAAATTTCGTGAAGATCGAAAGATATGTAGGGACTTTGGTGCACCATTTACATTAAATCGGACGAAAATATATATGGGAGCTATATCTAAATCTGAACCAATTTTTCCCAATTTCAATAGGGTTCGTCCTTGGGCCAAATAAGTGACCTATGTCAAATTTCATCCAAATCGGATCATAAATGCGACCTGTACTTGGTTCACAAAAATACATGGACGGACGGACATGCGTAAATTGACCCAGAAAGTGATTCTATGCATATTCTCAAAAGGAACCATGTGTCTATCTCGTTTCCTTTTGCCTGTTACAAACATATGAACAAAGACATAATACCCTGTACCACAGTGTGGTGAAGGGTATAATGAATTGAGTCTTAGGGTTAGTGGCCAACACTAGGAAAACTCCTCCTACTATGAGAAAACGAAAACCAAACCCCCCTAATGTTGACTACCCCCTCAAACGTATAAAGGGCCAAGATTTCCGAATCTGCACTTGGACTGTGCGCACGTTGGACAGAACAGCCGACCGAAGACAAAGATGAACAGACCAAAGATATATTTTACGTGCGCCTAGAAACAACATATGACCGCAACCCTGGCCATGAAATTAAAATTCTGCTAAGAGATTTTAAAGCAAATAGTGGACGGAGAAATATTTTTGGCCCCACCGCCATCATGGAGAAACATCAGACAACGGCATGAGGTTGATTGACTTCGCGTCTGCAAAAAACAAAACTAACATCACCAGATTCAAGTATTGTGTGTACCGAGACAATGCCACCTAGATTTCTCCCGATCGAACAACGAGAAATCAATCAATGGTACGATGAGGAGTGTCGTAATAATAATTATCGGTAGAAAAGGAGAGAGGAGAAACGTATTTAAAAAAGGATAAAGAACAAGAAAATCGTGAAAGTGAACAAATCAAGATGTACAGGAGTCAGAATGTCCAGAAATTATACCACGAATAAAGCACCTAAACGACGGCTTTGGTGCTGGCACATCCTCCTGTAGAGATGAAGAAGGACACCTGGTGACAGGTATAGATAGTGTGTTGAGGATCTGGAAGGAACATTTTGCAAAGCTTCTGGTATCAAATAGTAACGGTGTCTTCACCGTTATTATTTACCACCTGAACCAATAATAATTGACGGTATAGATTGTATAACACCTAACTAAAATGAGGTCAGAATAGCAATTAATTGGCTAAAGAATATAGCCAGCGCTTGTCGATCGGTTACCAGGCGAACTATTCAAGACCGGTGGTCAGATACTGATCAGGATTATGCACCAACTGATTAGTACAATTTGGCTAGAGGAATGCATGTCCAAGGATTGGATTGTGCATCCCGTGCACAAAAAAGGAGACAAGACGATATGTGCCAACTATAGAGGAATTTATATCCTTCCCATCGCATGTATGGTGCTATCCAGCGTGCTGTGTGAACGACTGAAGCCAAATGCTTCAGACATGGCAAGGACCACCATCGAATAGTGAGAGTCTATTCTCCGCCAAATCCTGGAAAAGATACACGAGAAACACATCGACACATTCCACCTATTCGTCGACTATAAATCAGCATTCGACAGCCCTATCATATCAAAGTTGTTTAAAGACATGTCTGCGTTCGACATTCCTGCAAACTTAATATGGCTATGCAGAATAAATTTAACTGGCCCTTCAATACCGAGTGGGGATTCAGGCAAGGTGGCAATGTGTCTTGTGACCTTCTTAACATCCTGCTGGAAAAGATCATTCGAGATGCATATGTGAACAGAAATAACACCCTATACAAGAGCAAATGTTACTCGCCTACGCCATCGGCATAATTGGTCGAACATTGCGAGCGGTAACAGCCACCTTTGAACGAATTGGGAAGTAATCTGCCAAATGGGGGACGAGAAGACCAAGCTGTTGTTATCAACGCGCAAGAAGTCCAGTAGACTTGGACCAATTGTGGAACTTGAAAACTACGGCTTTGAGGTAGTCAGAGATTTTATCTACCTCCGTACCGCCATAAAGAAAACAAATGACATCAGTTTTGAAATTCGAAGAAGGAAAGTGCTGGCCAACAAATGCAACTATGGTCTGATTAAGCAATTCAAAAACAAGGGTAAATCTCGTCAGTCCAAACGCACACTCTACAAGACGCTGATATTACTCGTGCTGGCGTATGGATCTGAAGCAGGGTTACTTGCGCAAGCAGATGAGGCAGCTCTTGGAGTGTTTGAGAGAAATTCTACAAAAGATGTATGGACCGATTTGCGTAGACGGTGAATATCGCCGTCGAATAAGCCACAAGATGGTACACATCTATACTCGGACATCGACATAGTCAGACGTATTGAGCTGCAGCGACTGCGTCATGTTGTAAGAATGAATGAAGACGGCCCAGCTCAAAAGGTATATAAAAGCGAGCTAATTAATGGTTAGGGCAGAAGGAAAGGCCACGAATCCGGTGAAAAGATCATGTGGATGACAACTTTTTGAAACATGGTCTTTCAATTTGGGAAACCTGCGCACAAGACCGATGCGCCTTGAAATATTTATTAAACTCGGCTTATGAAACAAATGTTCTGTCTGGAGCCAGGTAAGCAGAAGGAAATTCTAAAATACCAGACCTATATTTGTCATGCTCCTCGATTCGCTATGATTTTAAAATTTTATTTTTTTAATTTTTTCCCAATAACATCGAAATCTCACACACACCTCTTTTTTCTATCGCTTACATACTCACATTTGAATATTTATTTTATTTTTATTGTGATTTAAAAGAAATATTTACATACTATTGCCGTTTAATTATGTGTCAGATATTAAACAATATGTAAATAAATAGTTTTATGAACTCACAGAAACGTGAATGGCCGACGGGCTGGCCGGCCGGTCGTTCGTTCGCTCACATCTACATAATCACACTATCATCAATTTAAACGTTTGAGCTTTAAATTAAATGAAGCATGAAAACGATATTTGTTGATGTTTATTTAGACATCAACAGATACAACACCGCAGCAGTCATAGCCCAGCAACAAATATTTTAATTGTTTTGTTGACGCGAAAGGGAGATGGACGGAAGGAAGGAAGGAAATACACACACACAGACAAATCAACAAACACAAATACGCTCACGGACACATGAACGGAAAGCCAGCTAAATGAAATCACTTCCATCCATCCTTTCAATTGGAAGGATACTTATTTAAACGAAGCAAAGAAAATTGAACAGAAAGAATGAGAAAAAAAAATGAGCAGCATCAGGAAGCATAGGGAGAGAGTAGCAACGAGGGAAAGAGAGGAAAGAGCGTAATGGGAAAAAACGCCAGCAAACGTACAACAATATTTTTATGCTTAATTATGCAATTTACATAAAATACTAATTTCATGTACTCGTAACTCCACAGTTCCACACCGATTTTGCCCTTACGTACTGCTCCAGGGAGATTGGTGGACGCTGGGGGTGCTGGCAGCCAAAGTAAATTGCAATTCTGTTTAACACTGGAAAAAAAAAACATAAAATTCAATTTGGCGCAAAGTGTTTAATGAACTTCGAAACATGGATGTCGACATGGACATTTTCGACGGACCCCGAGTCATCATTATTTAAAAATGCACGGCAAGATGAAGATGGAACAGAAAGAAAATAACAACAACAGCAGCAACACTTCTATAAATCGAATGAATGAAAACAACAAAAAAAAAAAAAAACAAACGGCAAACACCCAAACAAATCTCGACAGATGTAAAGTGCGAAGTTATATGGCATGAAGTGAGGTTTGAACGGGCAACAATGTTTATAAGGGTGTATTGATAGCCGGAGATAACCCCAGAGGTAGCTTTATATTTTTTCAAAGCTGAATTTATTTGCAAAGAATTCAGTTGAAACGCTAAAATTATTGGTCAAACAAATATCAATTTTATGGACTTAGAAAATCTCTTGGAAAAAATATAAATATTAAGGAAATTTTGAACATAATTTAGAGATTTAATTTTAGTTCTCATTTAATTTTTGTAGATCGTGATAAAGGTATGTGGGTGTTTGTGATTATTGCGATATTAGAATACATTTTATAATCAACATTTTCATCCCCATTCATTTTTAATTCTTTGGAGTAATTAAACTTTTGCTATTTTCAGGATAAACTGGAAAAAGAACGATACATTATCGTGGGAAATACACCATTGCAGTTTAACATAAATATTTCATTTTGTTTTTATAATACAGAACTTAACTAAATAAGACATCAGTGAATAACAAAATATATTGAGAAAAATAACAACAACAAATAAAATACAACTATGACCATCAGTAACTCCCACATACACTATGATAGATAAGAGAGAATCAAGTCCTCATCATCAGCTTGTAAAGTAAATTTTTATAATATTTGGCGGTATCCCTTTCGATCATTACTGACATTAAAGTTGATGCGCCTAAGAGTATGCTACACTAGAGGTTAAATAAATGGGACACAAATTACGTACTAAAGCCCAAATGCATTAACAGTATTTTTAATTCCAACGACAATAATTCTAGGTGCTCCTAAGACCAGGCTATATTAAACATTTATAAAACAACAAAACTCATTTTAACCCTAAAAAGTCCTGATCGGTGTACAATGGTGTTGGCAATTTAGAACTTTTAGAGCAAAGAATTGCGCAGTCCCTACAATGCAACACTTGGGTACCAAAAACCACCATTAAACCAGTAACCACTATGGGTATATTACACAGGACTATTAGCATGAAATTGGATGAAATAAAATATGTGATATTTATCTAAATGTGAAACGACCTAGATCTATCCATAAAGTATGTAAATCGACTTCAAACAAATATAAATAGGTCATCCGTAGGGCTATGTCTGTACTTCTAGAAAACGCAACTATATAATTTTATGCCCAATTTTGTACGATGTGCAAACTTTGATGTCAATCTGTCTAACATGAGGAGTTTGATGCCAAATTACACTTGAAATCGGGCGAAAATATATATGGTGCGTCAATTACTTAAAATCAATCTATAATAAAAGGGTCTATATCTATCTAAATCTGGACCGATTTTCACGAAACTTGGCAGACATCATTCTAGACCTAAATGATCAGGCTGTACCAAATTTCGTGCAAATCGAAAGATATATAGGGACTTTGGTGCACCATTTACATGAAATCGGACGAAACTATATATGGGAGCCATATCTAAATCTGGACCGATTTTCTCGAAAGTTGGCAGACATCATTCTAGGCTCAATTCAGTACGTTATGCCAAATTCCGTGCAAATCGAAGGATATATAGGGACTTTGGTGCACAATTTACATGAAATCGGACGAAACTATATATGGGAGCTATATCTAAATCTGGACCGATTTTCTCGAAACTTGGCAGACATCACTCTAGGCTCAATTCAGTACGTTATGCCAAATTTCTTGCAAATCAAAAGATATATAGGGACTTTAGGGCACCATTTACATGAAATCGGACGAAACTATATATGGGAGCTATATCTAAATCTGGACCGATTTTGACGAAACTTGGCAGACATCATTCTAGGCTCAATTCAGTACGTTATGCCAAATTTCGTGGAAATCGAAAGATATATAGGGACTTTGGGGCGCCATTTACATGAAATCGGACGAAACTATATATGGGAGCTATATCTAAATCTGGACCGATTTTCTCGAAACTTGGCAGACATCACTCTAGGCTTAATTCAGTACGTTATGCCAAATTTCGTGCAAATCGAAAGATATATAGGGACTTTGGGGCACCATTTACATGAAATCGGACGAAACTATATATGGGAGCTATATCTAAATCTGAACCGATTTTCTCGAAACTTGGCAGACATCACTCTAGGCTTAATTCAGTACGCTATGCCAAATTTCGTGCAAATCAAAATATATATAGGGACTTTGGGGCACCATTTACATAAAATCGGACGAAACTATATATGGGAGCTATATCTAAATCTGGACCGATTTTTACGAAACTTGGCAGACATCATTCTAGACTTAAATGATTAGGCTGCACCAAATTTCGTGCAAATCAAAAGATATATAGGGACCGTTTACATTAAATCGGTTAAATATATATATGGGAGCTATATCTAAATCTGAACCGATTTTTCCCAATTTCAATAGGGTTCGTCCTTGGGCCGAATAAGTGACCTATGCCAAATTTCATCCAATTCGGATCATAAATGCGACCTGTACTTTGTTTACAATTTAACATGGACAGACAGACGGACAGACGGACAGACGGACAGACGGACGGACGGACGGACGGACATGCATAAATCGACTTAGAAAGTGATTCTATGTATATTCTCAAAAGGAACCATGGGTCTATCTCGATTATTTTTGCCTGTTACAAACATATGCACAAAGACATAATACCCTGTACCACAGTGTGGTGAAGGGTATAAAAAACCCATGGTACGATCAGGAGTGTAGTAATGCTACTGATGCGAAAAACGCAGCGTATATTTCAACCCTACAGACAATAGCAACACCTAATGCGATGGAGAATTATCGGGAGAAAAGGAGAGAGGAGACACGCATTTTCAGAAAAAGAAGAACAAGAAAAACGAATGAAGTCCGGAAACTTTACCATTGCGTAAAACACCAAACCGACGGATTTGGTGCTGGCCGTCGTGAGGTGAAGAAGGAAACCTGGTGACAGATACAGACAGCGTGTTGAGGATCTAGAACGAACACTTTTGAAAAACTTCTGGTACCAAGTGGTGGCAGTGAAGAAGATACCCCAGAACTAATAAGAGATGACGGTATAGAGTGTATAACGCCTAGCCTAGATCAGGTCAGAATAGCGATCAATCGGTTAAAAAGAGACAGAAGCCAATGGATTACCAGCCGAACTATTCAAGACTGGTTAGAGGAATGCATGCCCAAAGATTGGAACCTCAGCATCCTGTGTCCCGTGCACAAAAAAGGTGACAAGACGATATGTGCAAACTATAAAGGAATTAGCCTTCTTCCCATCGCATACAAAGTGCTATCAAGCGTGCTGTGTGAACGACTGAAGTCAATGGTAAATGACATTATTGGACCATACCAATGCGGCTCCAGACCTGGCAAATCCACCATTGACCAGATTTTCACTCTGCGTCAAATCCTGGAAAAGACCCGCGGAAAACACATCGACACATTCCACCTATTTGTCGACTATAAAGCCGCATTCAACAGCCCTATACGTTCGGCATTAATACGACAATGCAGTATAATTTTAACTGGCACAAGGTCAGCAGTCGGAAATGTCCTCTCGCAGAATGAGGATTCAGACAAAGTGACGGTTTGTGGTGTGATCTGGTTAATACCCTGCTGAAAAAGGTCATACGAGATGCAAATGTGAACAGAAATGGCTCCCTGTACACCGACAACATCGACATAATGGGTCGAACATTGCGAGCGAGCCACCTTTGAACGAATTGCAGTAAATGGCGAGAAGACCAAGCTGATGATATCAATACACAAGACGTGGTAATCAGAGATTTCATCTACTTCGGTACCGCCATAAATAAAACTAATCGAAATAATGCTCGAACATTGCGAGCGGTAATAGCCACCTTTGAACAAATTGGGAAGGAGTCTGGCAGTAAACGGCGAGAAGACCAAGCTGATGGTATTAATGCGCAAGACGTCCAGTAGACTCGGACCAACTGTGGAACTTGAGAACTACAGCTTCGAGATAGTTAAAGATTTTATATACCTTGCTACCGCCATAAATAAAGCATATGACATCAATTTTGAAATTCGAAATAGGAAAGTGTTGGCCAACAAATGCAACTATGGTCTAAGTAAGCAGTTTAGAAACAAGGCCACCTCCCGCCGGACCAAACTCACACTCTACAAGACGCTGATACTACCCGTGCTGTTATATGGATCTGAAGCATGGGTACTTGCGCAAGCAGACGAGACAGCTGTTGGGGTGTTTGAGAGAAGAATTCTCCAAAAGATCTACGGGGCAATCTGTGTCGACGGTGAATATCGGCGTCGAATGAACCACGATATTTACAGTCTATACGCGGACATCAACATAGTCAGTCCTATCGAGCTGCATCGACTACGTTGCTTAGGTCATGTTCTGAGAATGGATAAAGATGCCCCAGGTAAAAAGGCATATAAAAGTGAACCAGGTGATGGTTCACGCAGAAGGGGAAGGCCACGAATAAGATGGAAAGATCAAGCGGAAGACAACAATTCGCAAGCAGATGAGACAGCTGTTGGGGCATTTAAGAGAAAAAATTTCCGAAAGATCTACGGGCCATATCAGCGTCGAATGAACCACGAGCTTTACAGCACTGTTGAACAGAACTAAATTAAGAGTAAGTGTGTGAGAGCATAACTGAGACGTCATAATCAAAAATGACTGACCAAATGAGAGGAAAAGAGAAGACATGTTTAGCAATCACCGCTATCGTACTATTTTGTGCATTAGTGCTTTACAGTTTATACGCGGACATCAACATAGTCAGTCCTATCGAGCTGCAGCGACTACGGTGGCTAGGCCATGTTGTGCGAATGAATGAGAATGCTACTGATGGTTCACGCAGAAGGGGAAGGCCACGAATTAGATGGAAAATCAAGTAGAAGACTCGAAACATGGTCTTTCAAATTGGAGGATATACGCACAAGACCGAAATTGGAAATCTTTTTTAAGCTCGGCTTATGGAACAAATGTTCCGAAACAAGCCAGTTAAGTAACTAAGTGCAAGATTTAACATTTTTTAAACTCGTTATTCTCCAATTCGAATCCTTTAGATAACTTATAGAGAATTTTGTAGAAAAATATTAGAAACCATAACATCTCATGCATACCAAGTCTGAAAAATGCTTCACAAGTAGAATACAGACATCTTACACGGAAAACTTCCTAAAATCTATGTCAGTCATTTTTTCAAGAATATGCGATTTGTCGTTTTAAAATTTATTTCAAGGTCTATAATTGTAATTTCAAAAATATAGGACTGTGAATGGCGTAGATTAAAACAAAATATGTTTTAATGTCTATTAGAGCTGTAAATTAAAACATATTTTTTACGCCTATTAGGTTTTTAAAAATATTTTGAAGGGCTATTAGAGGCGTAGATTTTTTCAAATATTTTTTTGTAGGTCTTGGTTTTTAAAATATTTTTCAACATTTACTTCATATTTCATCAAATAAAAAAAAATAGAATAACACTGGATTAGCATTACTTTTTGAAAATAATAAAACAGAAAACTTTGCATATTTTTAGGCTGCTAAATTATTAGTGAACTATAATGTAAGACAGGTGGCAACATACGTTCGAAATATTTACAATTTCCGCATAAATTTTAAAATTCTACATCTAATGTTAAAATAAGGTGTAATCATTTCTATATGGCCTAACCTGAATTGTAACCTTCAAGATGCTGCATCTTCAGCAAAATTACATTTTGTTTCATTTCTTATATTAGCTGCACATTTATGTATGTGTGTGTGTGAGTGATTACGTACAAAAAAAGAGTAAAAACATAACACAACAGCAAATGGATATTGCAACTTTGAATGTCATGCAGGACAAATTGCACGGTGCTATATAAGAGTATACAAATTTCCCTAGTTGTTGCTGACATCTTTCCGTCACGCGGATAATTTTCCTTGCAGGTTTCCCCCCAGCAGTTTATTTCAATACTGCAGTTTTTTTCTTATTTTTGTATTTCCCAGTTTATATTTTTTTTTTTTTTGTTGACTCTTGACTATCACACCCCATGATGTTGATGATGATAGTTTATTTTCATAGTACTCATTAACATGTTTTCCATCCATCCATCCATCCATCCATACAATTTTGTCCGCCCATCTATCCATCTGCAGCGATGGATGGAAATTAATTCAGATTTCTTGTATAGAAAACTCTGTGCAATAAAAATTACAATTAACACGTTACGCTCCGTTTGACATTTGAATTAATTGAAAATATTGTAAATTGTGAACGCTACAGGATGCAGGACATAAGAAGAAATAAAAACAACAACAACAACTATGCCATTATTTTGCAAGGGGTCATATCAACGACAGCGAGAGAGAACAAAATTGAAGAAAGTACAAGAATAGAGTGAAACGACAGGATATTACGGTTTTCGTAACTGACTTCTTAACTCTGTTATGTTGCGGCAGAGTTTAAACAAACCAAGGATGTACATTAACGGCACTTTTGGGGTGTGGATGTGTGTGGGTGTCAACGGGAACAGCAACAAACACATTTACATTGAACTGCAACTGCATTTTATGATGATAAATCATTAAAATTTTCTAGGCGAAAAGATTCGCATCGCTGTTCATTAGTATGCAGCTAGTTATTTTGAACGGCAATTAAGCCAACAAAAGGGAAAAAGGGTGTTTAGAGGTTATGGCTTGGAACAATGAAAAAATTACGCATTTTAAAAAGACTTTAAAAGGCTTGGAAATTTTTGATTTTTCAGTTTCATTACGAGACTTAGATTTTAAAAACATATTTTTCCAAAGACTACATGAGGCGTGGATTTTCAAAATATATTTTTCCAAGGACTACAAGAGGCGTAAATTTTTAAAATATATTCTATTCTACGTCTACAAGAGACGTGGATTTTCAAAATATATTTTTCCAAGGACTACAAGAGGCGTGAATTTTTAAAATATATTTTTCCAAGGACTACAAGAGGCGTGAATTTTTAAAATATATTTTTCCAAGGACTACAAGAGGCGTGAATTTTTAAAATATATTTTTCCAAGGAGGCGTTGATTTATAAAATATCTTTCCAAGGACTAGAAGAAGCGTGGATTAAAATATATATATATATATATATTTCCAAGGACTACAAGAGGCGGGATTTTTAAAATATATTTTTCCAAGGACTACAAGAGACATTGATTTTCAAAAAAAAAAAAAAATATATATATATATATATATATATTTCCAAGGACTACAAGTGGCATGGATTTAAAAAAATATATATTTTTCCAAGGATTACAAGAGGCGTGTATTTTTAAAATATTTTTTTTAAGGACTACAAGAGGCGTGGATTTTTAAAATATTATTATTTTGGTTCTTTTTCGAAGTATAAAATATAAAATTGTTTTTTAATCTATACAGCTCTTTTTATGACTATAATATTGAACATTATTAATATTATAAGTAAAATCATATTTTAAGTAAAAAATTGAAATTTTTGCAATTGAAAACCCGAACTGTGGACTGTATCATTGGCAATTTCCTTGATTAGATATAGCTGGGCCTTCAGTCATTTTTGGATTGGCTGCACTTGCCCATATCTCAGCAAGTATCTTTTTCATGTTCTTCAATCTACAATTTATGTGAAGTCTTGATTCTGCTAGATCGATGTTGTTTGTGTTTGCCTATTTAGCATTTGTATTAGTTGTCTATATTATGGAGGATCATATCCAGTGATCGGTTGTAGGATAACTTCTTGTGGTTGTGCTTGCAAGCCTGGCATTATTGGCCAAGTTAATATTGGTGGTAGAAAACAATGCCACCTATTGCGTTGCTTCAAAGCTGTATTAGTTGAGTTTACAGGTTTCCAGGACCTTGAATGGTTACATACACAAGTACATGATCGACAGTTACTCCAGGAAAAGGAGCAGTATCCTGTAATGCCGAAACTGCTGAAGCCGGCGGAGTCATGTGTCTGTAGCAAAGAGTGGCCGACAGATGAATTCTGAAGATATTGTGTAAGTTTTGATGGTTGCTGGCGATGATGTACCATCTCCTTTTGTTATAGCAGACCAACTGATTTTACACAATGCAATTTCTGTCGTGGCAACGGCCTCTTGTTGTTATTGCTCTCGTTGAGACAACAACACATAATTGTCTTCGTTTTCTGTATGAACGATTGTTGTGGCATTCTTATCGTTCTACGAGTTTTCAATGTCATTCACTGCTGCTGCTTTCCCTATTCCTCGAATGTAAGGAGTTGCTGGCGGGATGATGTGTTCATTATTTTTTAAGCCGTTCAGCCGATAGTTATGCAGTATAGTTGGTATAGTTCTGGCTTTTTACTGAAGAATTTGAGATCTTCATTGTAGTTTTTGACATGCTACGATCCTGCATTTTTTTTTATTTATTTGGAGTTATTTTTTCGTTGTCTTTTTAGCAATTTTTGTTTTTTATTGCTATTAATTTTTTAAGCTTCGTTTTTATGCCTTTTGGTGCGTTTTTATTCGTTTTTTTTTTTTTAATTTATTTTTCCTTTGCCTTTGTTTTTTTGCCTTGTTTGGCTTTTTCTATTATGTTATATATATATTTTTTTTTGTTTTAATGTTGTTGAGCCTTTTGGCTTCTTTAATTTTTGCTGAACCTTTTTGGCTTCTTTTATTTTTTTATAAAAATATTCTCTATTTAAAAAAATATATATTATATTAAAAAAATATATATATTTTTTCTTTTACAAAATATTTTTTTTTGAGGACGCTGATTCGTTTTCACCAAGGACCAAATTTTAAGGTTAGAAATTAAAACCAAACCTATTTGGCTGTAATTTCAATTCTCTGAATATATTCCTTTGTTTAAAGAATTTTATTTTGGTTCTTTTTTTGAATTACCAGATTTTATTGTTATCCGGCTCGGAAGACCAAATGTAAAAATGAGATTGAATATCAATTCTCTTTTTTAAATATATGATTATGTATTTTTTTAATATCACATTTTATTGTTTTTTTATGCCTTTTAGTCTATTTTTCTAAGTTTTAGTTTTTTTGTTTATATAACTCTTTTTTTCTTTGTTGGCTCGTTTTTTATTCTTTTTCAAAAAACAAAGCCTAAAAGGCAAAGAGCAAAACTTTTTGGCTTTGTTTTTTATTTAACCTTTTCCTGGTTTGGATTTTTTCATATTGCCTTATATGTTTTTTTTTTAATTTGTTGAGCCCTTTTGGTTTCTTTTATTTTTTTTTTATTATAACATTTTTTCTTTTGAAAAAATATTATGTTTATTTATTTTTGCGGACGCTGATTCGTTTTTTTAAGTACCAAAATTTAAAGTGAGAAATAAAAACCAGGGTGCGCAAAAATTTCCGTTTGTGCTCATTTGCGATTGAATTTATCGCGATAAATTCTATAACAAACGAGCATTCGCCAAATGAATGTTCGCACACATTATAAACGGATGCGAGCACACAATTGAGATCGTTCGATATGTTGGTGATTGAAATAATTTTTGGCATTCGCTCACGAATGACAACGAACATTCGCGAATGCTCAAAACAGCAACAATAATAACAAAAACGTGCGTGAACTCAATAGCTTTCTGTTACGAACAGATTCATTCGCTGTGTGTGTTTACATTTTTCGTGTTTGTTTTTAAAAGCGCTCGCGAGCATTCGCGAATGTTTGTTTTTTGTGTGTTTTCAAATGAATGCCCTTCGGCAACGAATGTTTACGAAAGATCGAAGCAATGTTTTATTGTTCATGAATTTTAAGTACAATGTAAACATTCGCGGGATATTGCAAAAGCTTGTTCATTCATTTTAATTTTAGTATTCGCGATAAATTGAAAACAATCGAATCCTCGACGTGAACATTTGTCAGGAAGAATGCTCACGTCGGCAGTAATTTCAATTCCCTGTTTTTTAATTTTGTGATTAACGAATATTATGTTGGTCCTTTTTTTCGAAGTACGAGATTTTAACCGGTTCGAAGGACCAAATGCAAAAGGAAGAAATTGAGACCCAATCGTTCCGTTCGACTGCTGTTTTTCAATTTGAATGTTTATTTTTTAAATCCACGCCCTTTATATTTCGTAAATATCCACGCCCTTTATATTTCTTAAATATCCACGCCCTTTATATTTCATAAAAATCCACGCCGTTTATATTTCTTAAAAATCCACGCCGTTTATATTTCTTAAAAATCCACGCCCTTTATATTTCTTAAAAATCTACGTCGTTTATATTTCTTAAAAATCCACGCCCTTTATATTTCTTAAAAATCCACGCCCTTTATATTTTTTAAAAGTCCACACCCTTTATATTTCTTAAAAATCCACGCCCTTTATATTTCTTAAAAATCCACGCCCTTTATATTTTTTAAAAATCCACGCCCATTATATTTTTTAAAAATCCACGCCCTTTATATTTCTTAAAAATCCACGCCCTTTATATTTCTTAAATATCCACGCCCTTTATATTTCTTAAAAATCTACGTCGTTTATATTTCTTAAAAATCCACGCCCTTTATATTTCTTAAAAATCCACGCCCTTTATATTTCCTAAAAATACACGCCCTTTATATTTCTTAAAAATCCACGCCCTTTATATTTTCTAAAAATCCACGCCCTTTATATTTCCTCAAAATACACGCCCTTTATATTTCTTAAAAATCCACGCCATTTATATTTCTTAACAAGTGAAACAGCGGTAAGTTCGGCCGGACCGAACTTTGGATACCCTCCACCATATATATATTGACAGATACTAGAAATGAAAATATAGGGAACATACCAAAAGGTGGACCTATACCGACATTTCTAAAAACGGATTATGTAAACCATAATACAAATTTTAGAAATTATTAAAGGATAATTATACTCTTAGCCTTATGGCTAATGAGGGTGTATACACTTTAACACGGTGAAAATGTGCCTCATCGAAATATTGGTTCTAGACCCCATGTTTCTTTGGACCAAATCCGTTTCAGAAAATTTTAATTTCATCCGAACTTTGCCCATCTTATTATTTCTTCCAAGCTTAGTTCAAATTCTGGAACTTCCAATCAGAGGCTATGTCTAAATGCGGCTATAGTTCATTATCGAACCTTACGTTCTAATATTTTATCTCTCTATCCTCCGCAGGTGAAATGATTACAAAAGGGTCTTAGAACCAAACTAAAAACGCTGAACAAATCAGACAACTATTTCAATATAAAAAAGGGGTTATATGGGGACTACCCCAAAAAGGGGGCGAATATTAATAATTTTTGGTAGGGAGGTTTGTTACCATATACGACTACAAAATACCAAATTGCAGCAAATTCGGTTGAAAAACGCGCTCAAGAACCCCAAAATACCGAAAATTGGGGGTACCCTTATATGGGGGCTATCCGAAAAAATTGACCTATATTCATAATATTTTGTGGGGAGATTTGGAATCTATTAAGAACCCAATGTACCAAATTTCAGCGTATTCGGTTGAAAAACGCGCTCAAGAACCCTAAAATACCGAAAATTGGGGGGTACCCATATATGGGGGATATCCGAAAAAATTCACCTATATTTATAATTTTTTGTGGAGAGATTTGGTACCTATTAAGAACTCGAAATACTAAATTACAGCCAATTCGGTGGAAAAATAGGTCAAAACCCCCAAAATACTGCAAATTAGGAGGTACCGTTATATGGGGGCTACCAGAAAAAGTGGACCTGAATTTATAATTTTTTTGTAGGGACATTTAGTACCCAATAAGAACCCAACGTACCAAATTTCAGCGTATTCGGTTGAAAAACGCGCCCAAGAACCCCAAAATACCGAAAATTGGGGGTACTGTTAAATGGGAGCTATGCCTAAACGTGGATCGATATATCCCATCTTCGAACTTGACCTGCCTGCAGACAAAAGACAACCCTATGCAAAATTTCAGCACCCTATCTCAATTCCTTCAGAAGATAGCGTGATTACAACAGACGGACGGACGGACATGGCTAGATCGTCTTAGAATTTTACCCTGATCAAGAATAAATATACTTTATAGGGTCGGAAATGAATATTTCGATGAGTTACAAACGGAATGACAAAATTAATATACCCTCCATACTACGGTGGAGGGTATAAAAATCTACGTCGTTTATATTTCTTAAAAATCCACGCCCTTTATATTTCATAATAATCCTCGCCGTTTATATTTCTTAAAAACCCACGCCCTTTATATTTCTTAAAAATCCACGCCCTTTATATTTCTTAAAAATCCACGCCCTTTATATTTCATAATAATCCTCGCCGTTTATATTTCTTAAAAATCCACGCCCTTTATTCTTAAAAATCCACGCCTTTATATTTCTTAAAAATCCACGCCGTTTACATTTCTTAAAAATCCACTCCCCATATTTTTCTTAAATACCCACGCCCTTTATATTTCTTAAAAATCGACGTCGTTTATATTTCTTAAAAATCCACGCCGTTTATAACTCTTAAAAATCCACGCCCTTTATATTTCTTAAAAATCTATCGTTTATATTTCTTAAAAATCCACGCCCTTTATATTTCATAAAAATCCACGCCGTTTATATTTCTTAAAAATCTACGCCGTTTACATTTCTTAAAAATCCACTCCCTTTATATTTCTTAAAAATCTACGTCGTTTGTATTTCTTAAAAATCCACGCCCCATATTTTTCTTAAATACCCACGCCCTTTATATTTCTTAAAAATCTACGTCGTTTATATTTCTTAAAAATCCACGCCCTTTATATTTCTTAAAAAATATTCGTAAAAATATAAACGACGTAGATTTTTAAAAGATATAAAGGGCGTGAATTTTTAAGAAATATAAAGAGCGTGGATTTTTAAAAAATACAAAGGGCGTGGATTATTAAGAAATATAAAGGGCGTGGATTTTTAAGAAATATAAAAGTCGTGGAATTTTAAGAAATATAAATGGCGTAGATTTTTATACCCTCCACCATAGTATGGAGGATATATTAATTTTGTCATTCCGTTTGTAACTCATCGAAATATTCATTTCCGACCCTATAAAGTATATTTATTCTTGATCAGGGTAAAATTCTAAGACGATCTAGCCATGTCCGTCCGTCCGTCTGTTGTAATCACGCTATCTTCTGAAGGAATTGAGATAGGGTGCTGAAATGTTGCATAGGGTTGTCTTTTGTCTGCAGGCAGGTCAAGTTCGAAGATGGGATATATCGATCCACGTTTAGGCATAGCTCCCATATAACAGTACCCCCCAATTTTCGGTATTTTGGGGTTCTTGGGCGCGTTTTTCAACCGAATACGCTGAAATTTGGTACATTGGGTTCTTATTGGGTACTAAATGTCCCTACAAAAAAATTATAAATTCAGGTCCACTTTTTCTGGTAGCCCCCATATAACGGTACCTCCTAATTTCCAGTATTTTGGGGGTTTTTACCTATTTTTCCACCGAATTGGCTGTAATTTTGTATTTCGAGTTCTTAATAGGTACCAAATCTCTCCACAAAAAATTATAAATATAGGTGAAATTTTTCGGATATCCCCCATATATGGGTACCCCCCAATTTTCGGTATTTTAGGGTTCTTGAGCGCGTTTTTCAACCGAATACGCTGAAATTTGGTACATTGGGTTCTTAATAGATTCCAAATCTCCCCACAAAACATTATGAATATAGGTCCATTTTTTCGGATACAAACCTCCCTACCAAAAATTATTAATATTCGCCCCCTTTTTGGGGTAGTCCCCATATAACCCCTTTTTATATTGAAATAGTTGTCTGATTTGTTCCGCGTTTTTAGTTTGGTTCTAAGACCCTTTTGTAATCATTTCACCTGCGGAGGATAGAGAGATAAAATATTTGAACGTAAGGTTCGATAATGAACTATAGCCGCATTTAGACCTAGCCTCTGATTGGAAGTTCCAGAATTTGAACTAAGCTTGGAAGAAATAATAAGATGGGCAAAGTTCGGATGAAATTAAAATTTTCTGAAACGGATTTGGTCCAAAGAAACATGGGGTCTAGAACCAATATTTCGATGAGGCACATTTTCACCGTGTTAAAGTGTATACACCCTCATTAGCCATGAGGCTAAGAGTATAATTATCCTTTAGAAATTTCTAAAATTTGTATTATGGTTTACGTAATCCGTTTTTAGAAATGTCGGTATAGGTCCACCTTTTGGTATGTTCCCTATATTTTCATTTCTAGTATCTGTCAATATATCTATGGTGGAGGGTATCCAAAGTTCGGTCCGGCCGAACTTACCGCTTTTTCACTTGTTAAGAAATATAAATGGCGTAGATTTTTAAGAAATATAAAGGGCGTGGATTTTTAAGAAATTAAAAGGGCGTGGGTTTTTAGGAAATATAAAGGTCGTGGATTTTGAAGAAATATAAAGGGCGTGGATTTTTAAGAAATATAAAGGTCGTGGATTTTGAAGAAATATAAAGGGCGTGTATTTTTAAGAAATATAAAGGTCGTGGATTTTGAAGAAATATAAAGGGCGTGGATTTTTAAAAAATATAAAGGGCGTGGATTTTGAAGAAATATAAAGGGCGTGGATTTTTAAGAAATATAAACGGCGTGGATTTTTAAGAAATATAAACGACGTAGATTTTTAAGAAATAAAAAGGGCGTGGATTTTTAAGAAATATAAAGGCGTGGATTTTTAAGAAATATAAAGGGCGTGGATTTTGAAGAAATATAAAGGGCGTGGATGTTTAAGAAATATAAACGACTTAGATTTTTAAAAAAATATAAAGGGCGTGGATTTTTAAGAAATATAAACGACTTAGATTTTTAAAAAATATAAACGGCGTGGATTTTTAAGAAATATAAAGGGCGTGGATTTTTACGAAATATAAAGGGCGTGGATTTTTAAGAGATATAAAGGGCGTGGATTTTTAGGGAATATAAAGGGCGTGGATTTTTAAGAAATATAAACGGCGTAGATTTTCTAGAAATATAAAGGGCGTGGATTTTTAAGAAATATAAACGGTGTGGATTTTAAGAAATATAAAGGGCGTGGATTTTTAGGAAATATAAACGACTTAGATTTTTAAAAAAATATAAAGGGCGTGGATTTTTAAGAAATATAAAGTGCGTGGATTTTTAAGAAATATAAACGACTTAGATTTTTAAAAAATATAAACGGCGTGGATTTTTAAGAAATATAAAGGGCGTGGATTTTTACGAAATATAAAGGGCGTGGATTTTTAAGAGATATAAAGGGCGTGGATTTTTAAGGAATATAAAGGGCGTGGATTTTTAAGAAATATAAACGACGTAGATTTTCTAGAAATATAAAGGGCGTGGATTTTTAAGAAATATAAACGGCGTGGGTTTTTAAGAAATATAAAGGGCGTGGATTTTTAGGAAATATAAAGGGCGAGTGGTTTTGTTGTTGTTGTGTTGGACTTACCTCCATGTTAAATCAGTTTTATCCCATTTGGGACCCTGCAGCACATAACGCTTCATGCGTCCATGATGTAAGTTATCCGGTGAAAATGCTAATGTCTGTTTGCTATCGCCGACACCACAACGTGGTCGTTTGATAAGCTTTCTGGTTTCGCTATCGAGTTCGCCGGTAACTGGTATGTTGCCAAAACGCTGTAAACAAAACATCGGAGAAAAAACAATAACAAAATTCTGTTGATTTGCTTATCTAAAACAACCCGAACATTCTTACCTGTAAATGTTTGATTGCATCCTTAAATTGTTCTTCAGTCCTTAAAGCTCCCGTTTCGAAGTCTGACTTTGGTAGATAATCAAACTCCATTAAGTAGTTGTACTGTAAAAGATAAAAAAACACAAACACACAATACATATATTAGTTATATGGTTTTGTATACCAGGGGAGATTTGGGTGGTTATTAGCATAACATTTTAATGGGCATAAAGCCAGCCAATCTATGGACAACAAATAAAGAGAGCAACAACTTTTTTTGTTGTTGGGTTGAATGAGCCTACTGGATGTCCTAGATGGTTTGAAGATGGTGAAGGGAAACAGAAACTAACACCTACGCCCCTTGCCCCTCACATTCGTTAATGCATATTTATGGCATTGTTGCTGGTCATGTTGCTGTTATGCCAGTTGGTTGTAATTTTTTGGCCAAGAAAATTTCAATAATTTTTTGTTGTTCTTTCTAGTTTTTTTTTCGGTTAGCAATATTGGCGAGCGAATGACTATGTTGTTATTCTGTGTGTGTATGTGTGTTTTGAAATTGAAGCATTAACCGAAGGGAGAGCCAATGGTGTTGATGGTTGGTTCCTTGCCATAACATTACGAGATTTCGCCTCCATATAGAGATTCACAACTAACACAAATGAAACTTTGAACACATAAACCCTCAAAAGTTGGGCCACGGCGACTTGGCCAAAAATTATCTCTAGTTGCTATTGCCAGTTTAGTCATATTGTTGCCATAATATGAATGAGTGTGTGTGTGCGTTTGAGTTACCACAGGATGTTAGTACTTAGCGTGGGTGTTTGTTTGCGAAATGTGTTTGTATTTGTGGCAGTTGCTGTGGCCAATCTATAAATGCTGTTTTTCTTTGTTGTACTTTGTAGAGCTGTTGCTATTTGTTTTTTTATATTTTCCATATCTATGACATAATTTCTTTATTTGGAAGAGAGGGGGAGAGAACAATATGCTACATTTTGAAGTGAATGGCATACTCAGTGCAATATAGGGTGTTGGGGGGTCTGAAATATTCATTTGAATTTTCCGGATATACATACAATATTGATAAAATGTCTTTAAATGAACAGCAGAAGGTGTGGATTTTTAAAAGAATATTTCTTAACCGTTTAAGAAGCGTGGAGTTTTAAAAAATATAGTTTTCTAAACGTTTAAGGGGCGTGGACTCTTAAAAATATTTTTTTAAAACCTAGTAGGAGGCGTGGATTTAAAAAAATATTTCTTCTAGCCTAATAAGAGGCGTCGAAAAAGTTTTGTGGCGTCTATTTAAAAAAAAAGTTTTGTGGCGTCGAATACGTTTAAATTTAAAAAAATATTTCTTCTAGCCTAATAGGAGGCGTCGAAGAAGTTTTGTGGCGTGTATTTAAAAAAAATACATATTTTTTCTAGCCTAATAGGAGGCGTCGAATACAAAACTTTTCTGTGGGGAAGTTTTGTATTCGAATTTTCATATTTACTTCCGTTTTGCATAGACTGATTTTTCGTTTGTGTATGTGTGTGTGTGAGAGTGGTAGATAAAAACAGAGTAAAATCGCCGTAAAATGTGCATATTTTTAATAGAAAAGTATGAAAATCCCAAAAACCGTACACTATCCTTTTGAGAGATAACAAAAGCCTCTTCCAATGCTAAATCCCACACACACACACACACACAGTCACAGAAGATAAAGAAGCAGATTAACAAAAGAAAGCCAAAACAGTTTTTTCCGTGTTATGCCTTGCATCGTTTAGTTATAGCTTCTTTATACCCTTCACCACACTGTGGTACAGGGTATTATGTCTTTGTACATATGTTTGTAACAGGCAAAAATAATCGAGATAGATCCATGGTTCCTTTTGAGAATATGCATAGAATCACTTTCTGAGTGGATTTATGCATGTCCGTTCGTCCATGTATTTTTGTTAACAAAGTACACGTCGCATTTATGATCCGATTTGGATGAAATTTGCACAGATCACTTGATTGGCCCAAGGATGAACCCTATTGAAATTGGAGAAAATCGGTTAAGATTTAGATACAGCTTCCATATATATATTCGTCCGATTTTATGTAAATGGTGCACCAATGTCCTTATATATCATTCGATTTGCATTAAATTTGGTATAGCGGACTGAATTGAGCCTAGAATCATGTGTGCGAAGTTTCGCGAAAATTGGTTCAGATTTACTGAATTGAGTCTATAATGATGTGTGTTAAATTTCGTGAAAATCTCTTTTGAACACTTTGACTCCATCCATTAATATATTTTCGCCCGATTTAATGTAAATTGTGCACTAAAGACTAAAAGTTTGGCCGTCTGCCGCACAATGTACAATATACTGAAGTTAGTATAACCTTTCGTGTATCAAGTTTTCTTGAAATCGGTTCAGATTTACGTAAAGTAAATGATCCACTTAAGACCGAAAGCTAGGCCGATTGACACAACATACTGAAATTAATATAAATTAATCTCTGGCAAGTCTATTTACAAAATTAGGATAAGTTGCAGAATGGCATGTGTTGGGATTGATATTAGTCGGTTTACTTTAGATAAAAATCATGTCAATGTTCCTTCCTTCAATTTCATGTCAATGTTCCTTCGAATATACCCAAAGTGGTGAAGGGTATCATATAGTCGGCCCAGTCCGACTATACTACTTTCCTTAATAGTTTTTTTTTGTAAGTGTGGATTTAGATTTTGGCAACCACTACAAAAGATACATTTGCTTAACAGGCGTTTCATGTTTTTTGTTATGACACACTTTTGTTGGGTGCTACTATTAAGCGGATGGTTACTGGATATTATGGAGAAGCAAAAAAAAAAGCCAAACAAGGAAATTTCATATTCAGTTACCTTCAGTTAAGGTAATGAAATATTTGAAGTGGTATTTAGGGGTAAAGAGATTTTTTTCGGTGGACCAATAAGGTCTGGGATTTATAAATGCCAATTGGGTAGTATAGGTCTTTATAAAGAAAAAAGTGGTATTTATAAAAACCAGTTCTCTCTATACTCACTTACTGGTCTTGTAGATATGGCGTATGGTCTCCCATCAGACCTATATCACTGTACACTTCCAATCGGTCTAATTACATATCTATTGGTCTTTATAACAGCCTGTAGTCCCAGTGTTTTATATGACGCCTGTTGCCTCTCTGCAGACCAATGGCCTCTCTCTTTTTTTGTTTCTACCGATTTTGAAGGATTTGTTCAAAATAAAGAGTTTCTCTTTATGCCAATGAAATATCAGTACCACAATCCATTTTATATTCACATTGCACTTCCATGCAACTAACCCAAATATTCAAAACTTCTCCTTTCTAATTAAAGTTTCTTCCAGATTTATGACAGCAATTTCGCTAAATCAACCAAAAAGTTAATGGCTAATTTTACTGTCCACCAATTTGCCAGAAACATCTGCAAAAGCTTATCACAAACACTTCATCCTTTCCCTAAACTTGTGGTGTCTTCATTCCATATGCACAAACTCACACATCGATGCATATTTCACAACTTCTTAAACTTGGCTCTCATTTGGTTAAGAATGCAAATAGTAGTGAAATTACGCACTAAATTATTTTACTCAGCTCAGATCCGGGGGGGCTTTAGGTGTAGATGTATGGCGTCGTATCCTTCAATTTCAATTTCAAGTGTTTGTAGACTTTGAGGATATTTGCGTATGTGTATGTGCGCGTGTATGTGGCACGTGTAAAGTATATTTGTAGTTGTCATTTTGTCTGTCTGTCTCGGTGAGTTTGTGACATAATTGAAATTGGCATAAAGTGGAAACTTATGTTTTTGAAAATTATTTAATGATTTTTTTCCTCACTCATATTTAACAGTGGTAGTCATATGGTAAATATATTAAATGTTTAAAGGGTGTTTCATGGGAATATTTATATTTAAAATATTTTTATCGTGAGGAACTACGAAAATATAAATTCCGGCGCTGTAATTGGTCGCCCAAAAGGGGCAACATATATTACTGTAGGTTACAATAATAATCACAAGAGAATCTATAATCGGCTTCATTCTGTCCTTTCCTTAATGGATATCTATAGTATATATTTAAAATTTCCTATAAATTAAATCTTATAATTCTGTTTCCATAAAGTTTCTAACTCCTTATTTAATACCCCACCAAAAACTACCAAGTCCAACAACCTACCAGCGGAAAGATTTGAATTCCAACACACACACACAAATATGCTGACACAAGACACTCAAACCGTGTGCCATCATATTGAATTTAGTGCTAACATTTCAACGACTTTGTATTTATGTTTGTCTTCTTATGGCATTTTTCTAATTGCTCAAGTGTTTGTTTACAACTACACACCAGCAACAGTACCATCACACATGCATACATACGCCCAAGTGTTATGCACATCCTTTTTTCCGTAGAATGCGTGTTATAACCTCAAGAGTATTGAACAAACTCAAACATATGTACTGTCATTGAATGACACGATGACTGAAGAATTTCCAGTTAGCCAAATAAGGATCAACAAGTTATGGGAGAGGTAGGGAAGAGTAGATTAGAAAAACGTTATTAATATAAGACCAAATAGAATTTTTGGCTTGGGATATATTATAAAATCTTTATAGAACCATCAGAGGAACATTCAAAATACCTAAAATCAGATTTTTCACTTTACAATTCTGCAAGAACGTGTTTAAACCTCTTACAAATCGAAATACCAAAATATAGCTTCTTAGCTAGGAAAATTCGGCTGAGGGCCTTGGCCAAAATATTGAACAATATTAAAGGATTTTTTTGCCAAGAGGTTCTTTATTTCTTGAAAATCGGAATTATAGCCTCTAAAATGCCAACAACAGGGTGTCTACCCAAACTTTTGATTTCTCCTAAGAAATTAAATGCAAAATTACAGATATTTTTCTTGGAATTTTATAACACCGAAAACTGTGTTAGATCTGTTTATAGTATATTTGTGAAGGCATTCTTTCTAAGGTGTATTTTGAAATGTTGGAATTCTTTAGAGAGCTTTAAATTCCATGAAGGTCTTTAGAAATCGTGTTTATATATAAAATACCCTGTACCACAGTGAATAGTGAAGGTTATAAACAAAGCAAAGGTTCGTGGCCCATAGATGAATCTGAATATTTTTTAAAAGTGGCGCCCAACATTAGTGAAATTAGTTTAAGATTAGGCATAATTGACTCCATCACATGTCCGACACATTTGCCAGACAATGCCTGTTGTACGCTCCTGAATGAAAAAAGGTTAGAATAAACATCTCTCTGTACATCTAGGAATTCTGCGTTCTTGTCGCAGTTCTTCAATGTGTTCATTTACACACCCTCATGTAATTTAGGTCATGTGTAGTGTAATTTTCTTAAAATTTAATTTGAAGGTTTGCAAAAGCTGGATCGTGACATGCTTCAGCGATTCCATATTTTCCCCGAATACCCTGCACCTGTAGTTTCATACGCATTAAATCTGTCTGGGTGCTGATCTATCCTGCGAGACTACCTGTCAGTTTGTTTATCTATTATCTATTATGTAAAAATTAGTGAAATTAGGTGAATTTGAGACACCCAAAGCCTGTTGTTTACTTTACAATTGAACAAATGGGAAAATATATATCCTTGATCTTCTCGGAATTCTGAGTTTCTAGTGCAGTCCTTCAAAAATTCTTGAACAAAGTCCCTAACTCTTTACTATTACTACAACTGGATCTGAACCGTTTCCAAATGTGGCGCCCAACATTAGTGAAGTTAGGTGAATTTGAGAAGAGGTCTGATTGTCTCCACACGACGCCTGTTGTTCACTTTAAAATTTGAGATTGGTTCGCAATTCACTTTAAAATTGGGAAAATATCAAAGGATATTTGTGTTAGTGCTCCGTTAGCCCATAAGTCTCTTGCCAGATGTCAAAGTTTCACATGACCTAACACTACTTTTGTTTGAATCAAAAATGCAGATTGGAGGCTTATTTGTGCGACGTCAATAATTGTAGTTCATATGTGAGCCAGACATGTACTCTTTCTGATGATGTTGGAATTTTCGATGTTCCATTGAGGGGTTATCATGCCCGCTCTCAAAAATAGGGAATTTTCTAAATTATTTATCCGCATAGCCCCCTTAAAAAGTTAACGACCCATTTTCATATTTTCAAGATGATAATATATGCGAAAACATAGTCTACATGTAAAGATCCCGACTTTTTTTAAAAATTGTATATGCACACCAAATGGTTAGGCCTGGCCGAACTTAAGGACCTTTTACATTTTTCAATATTTCGTTTAAAACTAGGAACGAGGTCGTTGTGGCAATGATTCCGTAAAATGATAGCTAATGAAGTCATATGACGAATAAAACACGTTTGTCATAATTATGGTCCATACATTTTACCAAGCCTAAAGCAAAAAAAAAAAATCTTTCACCCTCAAGCAATTTAATTGTCAAAATAAAAATGCCTAACATTGACCACAAATAAAATTTTAACGTCCACAAAAATGTCATTTATAAATATTATTTATTCTATATTTTGAAAAATCACACATACACACACAAAAGCTGAAGATTTAATTAAATTGAATAATCTTTGGAGACTGTTAAACTGGAAAAAAATCTAAACACACACAGCTTAGACATTCAAGTTTCAAGAGACAGAACCGAACAGAGCAAAAGCAACAAGAAAGACCATCAGGCCCATCATGCAATGTAAATGCACAATGTAAAAAAACCGAGTTGTAAATCTAGGAAACCATTGCTGCAGTAATTCTTCCAGCCATACTACCGGCCGGCTGGTTGTCTATCCCTCCGTTCATCCATAAATAATAAATGATTTTGAAACAAATTGTACTTCGAGCTGCATACACCAAGAATACTCGGTTGAGCAGGGATGGATGGTGGGTAAGAGAGGGGTGTCACAAATATATCGACAATCATTGGGGGAAATCGTAAAGATAAAATAAATTCTATTACATTATAAATGAATGATTGAATGTATGAATACTACAATCGAAACGAATTGAGAATCGAATAGAAATTCATATGACACGAAATCTCCAATCAATTTGTCATATCACCCAGTTGAGTTGAGAATCGGAACAGAATAAATAAATGAATGAATGAGAATTCGTTAGCCAAATGAGTAGAAGGATGCAGGATGAGGTGGGTAGGATATGAGCATATTGATTGGTTGTATGTTTATATACCACTATATGTTTGAATATGCATCTATATATATACACGCACTAACTGACACTTTTGTGACCCTATTAAGATAATATCCTTTAGAATCGTCACATATTTTCTCCACACACAAATATAAAAATATAAATGTAAAAATATGTGCATATGTATGTGCGTATGTAATTTTTGCAAAATAAAATAATAAAATTATTTGAATTCAGTGTGACATGTGCGGGAGGTGGGTTATGGAAAGTTGCTCTGATTAAATGGTGTCGAAATAGCTCCGATATATATTTTTGATCTATTTTACCTAATTAGTAGATCAAAGATCATAGAAATTTAACACATATCAAACAGTCCTCCTGTGTGCTTTGTATCGGTTCAGATTTAGATATAGCTCCCATGTTTATTTACGTGCGAATTGATGTAGCACTAAAGACCCCAAATTCCTTTTATATATAATTTCCTCCATCTCCTCTGTATATGTAACTGCATTTGATATGGATATAGGACACCCACACCTCCACACATTTGCATAAAAAATTAGCTGGAATGAGTTTTATAAAGATTGTCATATTTGTCGAGATGATGATGAAACCGGTCGGGGGCGATGCGAGAGAAATACATTTTTCTATAGGTACAATTCTACTGACATTGTAGAACATCGTAGGGACATATAAATGTCAAAAGACCATTAGGACGGAATGCATTTGTGTGATTTTTGTGAAAAAAAATTTTGACAGGTACTTTATGCCCAGCTGTCAAAATTATATTCAAATTCTTTGACAACACACATGTAAATTCAATTGCCCATTAAATAAAATAACGTACACACACATATATACATATTTACATACATACTCGTACTCATAATAGAATACATTTTATTTATTTATGGTACTTATTCAATTTAGTAAAAGAAAAAAATATTCTCGAAGGATTTTTTTCAACTCAAGATGGTAGGATTTTTTTAGAATATGAAATATTTAATAAAAAAAATAATTAAGTGTACAGAGAGGTTTGCATAGGTTCAATATAAGGAGGGAGCTATAAATATTACTAAAGGAGAATTCACAAGCTGGGTTAAAAAAATTAAAGGAGTATCAGCAAGCGTGCTTTTCTAATATTTTTTAAGTAACATCAGCACGCATAGAATTTTTAGAAAATATTCTTTAAAGGACCGGATTTTTTAAAAATATTTTTGAGAGGATTATCAGCGAGCGTCAATATTTTAAAACATTGAATCCTGGGTGAACAAATAAAGCAAGATAATGGGGAATTCTTGGGCATTAGCTAAGTTACATTGGATATTGCATGAAAACATGAACGCAAAAAAGGTTTATTTTCTTTGGATTCTGCACAATTTGAGAATCACTCAAAACATGTCCTTTCCGATTGGTGCTAGAAATTTTGGGAAAAAAATAGTGTGGTCCTTCGAATATCCACAGAATGTTATTTAAACTGTCACTACAACTTCCTGTGGGCTTACTATCATCGGCTCAAACCAGAGCTTTTGAACTGGTTGAAGGAATCCTCCTCACGGACCTAAGCGCGGACAATTTTCTCAAAGGTCCAAAAACCAGGAAAGATATCGCAAAGAGGTCCTGTGCATGTTGATGGTGCAGAAACAACTACTAGATAGCTGATTCCGACATTTGTAATAGTGGAAGACCTTTCCTACGAAGACGATTACTTTAGCGTATGGACGCGGACGATGAAGCCCGCAGAAAAGTAAAATGCATCTTTGAAGAACCAAACTGCAGTTAGAATCGATATGATGGAAGCTACTAGTGACGAACGCCTATTTAAATGTGAGATCTTTTTACTGACGTTTAAAAGATAAACCAAAGCCAGATGGTTCGTCTCATCGACGAAGTTTATCCCGACCAGTGTATCAGCGCTTCCTAGTTGAAATCTCGATAGAGATCGTAATAATGAGATAGAGCTTTGAAATATGTCGTAGACATTGCTACTAATCGTATGATGTTTCGTATTGCAAATGTGATATGTCAGTCCACGTTGAAATTCACGACTTTAAACGAATTTTACCACCAAAGGGGCTGTAACTCGGCATTTCGGAGGCTGACATACATAAAATAATTTTTTTTTTCTCCCAACGTTCTGACGTTGACCTAATTGTCTGAAATTGTTTATCAGAGGAGTCTATACAGCTCCCTTTTTTTGAAATATTATTTTGGCGCCCAATTTTGGGTAAATGCAGAATGGAAAATAAAATTACGAATCTCAAAAATCATATCCTTTCAGTGAAAATGACAAAATTTGCATATTATATATAGTGTATATGTTCACTCGGGAAGCTATGCCAGTGTATTAAAGGGAGATGTTTGACCTATAATCTGATATTAAATCGATTGAAGTAACAGGACGGGTATTGGAGCTGTATATCAATTTCTAAAGGGGTCTGCATATTCTTATTTGGTTTAGAATATAAATATCGCTATATTTTTGGACGTTAACAACTTAACTCCGCAGGAAAGTAAAGTTCAGTGGTAGTTATGTAGGGTATCATATAGTCGGTCCGTCCTATTGATCCGCTTAATTTTGTTTCAGAACAAATTCTAAAAAACTTGTTTTCCAATTTATATTTCCCTTATATTTACTTAATATATTTTATTTTAAAGGCATTTTTCTCTCGAACATCTAGAGTAGATTTTTACGGCTAGGGGCCTATAAAGAGTGAATTTTAGTATGGCGCCCAACATAAAGTTGCGACAGTTTTACTGTTAAGGGTCTACAATGAGTGACTGTCATATTGGCGCCCAACATAAACGGATGGCAAAATATATTAGCCGCTGTGAATAGTCTTCTAAATGCTATTATAATTTTGTTAGAGGAGAACATATAATTACCTATGCAAGTATTTAAAAATTTTATTTTATTTCAAGGGAAATCATTTTTAAATCTACGTAAAAATCTAAGAAATAATTATAATAGAAAAAATAATAATAATTAACAGAAAAATTGTCTTGAAAGTTTGGAATAATGTGCTAAAGTAATTTTTAATTTTAATTTATATATAGTTTTAAATCCATACCTTGAAACAAATGCAGAGGCAAAATGGCAAATGGCAAATATAAAGTGAGATGGCAATATAGAATAGTATGCCCTTAACCGCTGTTAATAGTTTACTAAACCCTATTATAATTTTGCCGGAGGATAATATAAATGTCGACAGTGAGTGACTATCATTTTGGCGCCCATCATATAGTGATGGCAAAATAGTATATTATGCCTTTAGTCGCTGTTAATAGTTTTCTAAATAGTTTGCCAGAGAAGAATTTATCGAAGTAATATTCAATTAATTTTATTATCTAAGAATAGGGTTTTTGGCGCCCAACGTGATGTTATGGGGTCTTGCACCTTCTAATTGTCATATACAGAAGTTGGGCTATTAAAAATGCAATATGCAATTTTGAAAAAAAAAATATTTTCTATATCATTTAATGTATAAATCTGATTCATCCCTTGTTGGTAAAGTATTTTTAATACAAAAGTAGGGCTATTAACAATGTTTCGACGCCTTAAAATGCTACTGGCCCGAATAATAGTCATCCCATCGGGGGTACTATTCAGGCATTCCCTGTTGAACTAACAAGAATAGGAGCCAAGATTGATGGGAATCGAATTTTCTTGGCGTTACACAGGGACTTAAAATATAATCTAAACACTATTCGTATGATGTCTCCAATCATAATTTTCTGTCATATTTTTTGATGTCTCCAATCATAATTTTCTGTCATATTTTTTATGGCGCCCAACATCAAAATCACATGTTCGACTTTTTAAAATCTTTCCTATATATAAAATTAGTAATTTTTAAACCTGTAATTAAACCACGAGTACAAATGTTAGTTCCGCCAAATACCCCACCCAAAAAAATGCAGGCAACACCATCCATCCACCTATATAAAAATTTCTATCAAAATTTATCATGTATTCAGTTCATAAAATTGTGTGTTTATCATCTTCGTAGGTAAATTCTATAGAATTTTCACTGACAATACCACAACTAAATAATACTAATTATGCCATCGATGATGACCGAATCAATTGGATGCAAATGTCCAGCATGTGTGTGGATGGCTTCAATATGCTTCTGCTGTTGTTGCTGCTGCTGCTACTTCACACATGTGTATTAATAGCCAAACAACATGTTCGAATGATAAATGCAAGCATTTAGTTCATTTAATATTCCATTCAATTACAAGTTGGCACAATTGTAACAAAATCCTTTTGTGTTATTTGTACAACGAGAAAATACAACAACTCCAACAATGTAGCAGCAACAACATTTGTTACCGATTACTTTCACGTTTTGCGGCAAACAGTGTTTGTTCGTAACGTTTTAACATCAAAATGCAAATTTGAAAATAATTCTGAAATGAAAAAAAAACATGGAACTCCAATAGCTCTCTCTAACAAAAATTGCCAATGAAATCGATACGGAACTCATACACACATTCGATGAACAGGCAGACAGTATCTAACTGACTGACTGACAGTCAGATATACAATTCGTAAATAAACAATAATTATGAAAATTGCCTCATGGCACAACTTTAAATTGGGTCAATTGTTATTGTTGTATTTTTGTTATTGTTGTTGCTACTTTGGGATTTATTGCATTGGCAATTTTTCTCATCATTGCATTTCCGGAGGAACGTGGCCACAGGCAAACATGGTATAGGCCCGCAGGAGGATTCGAACAAAAATGTTTGTTGTTATTTGTTTTTGTATCCAACCATCAATAATGAACAGTTAGCAGCGTGATAAATTATTGGGCAATTTATTAACAACAACAACAACAACAATGACAATAAGAATAATAATAATGGCACCCACAATATGTATACCAAACCAACAACAACAAATTGTGAAAAATCCATCAAAACTCATTAGAATTCAATACAGGTCCATTTCCCCATGGTACATGAATAAAATGTTAATTTACTCAGCAAATAAATACACAGACAGACATATAAATGAATTGAACACAAGAACCGAACATGGGAGGAAAGGATGGCAGGGTATGGATTTTGTCTGCATGGAGGAAACACTGTAAGTGGTACAATGTTTGAAATTAGACATACAGAAAAACAACAACAATATCGAGAGACAAGACATCAATAATATAATTTGTTTGCCATTACGAATCCCATATGTTTTGTAAAAGATCTGAAGTGATTTGTACTTTATTTCCTTAGAATAATTTATAGAGTCGGAAATGACATGTTAAATGTTATAAAAATATCCCAGCTCAATTGTTATCATCGCTAGATGGCGACAAAAAACAAATATTAACTTATTAGTTTGTTTCTGAGAGGCAAATGTTTGTACAGAAAACGTGCACTAAAGTGAAGTGAAATGAGAATTTTTCAGAGGAAAATGGACTTCTTTGATTTTTTCGTGGGCACCATACTGACTCATACATTACCGGTTAGTTATTTAACATATTTTATATATAGTAAATGCCTTATTAAAGACATTTTGCTCTCGAGCACCCAGAGTCGAGTTTTACGGCGAAGGCCTTACAAATGGTGAATTTTAATATGGCGCCCAACATAAAGTCGTGAAAGTTTTATTGTTAAGGGCCTACAATGAGTGACTATCATTTTGGCGCCCAACAAAAATGGATGGCAAAATAGAATAGTATGCCCTTAGCCGCTGTTAATATTTTTCTAAACGCTACTTAGTCAGAGTAGAACTTATCGAAGTAATTAGTATTTAATTTGGTTATCATAGAATAGTGGCTTTGGCGACCAATGTGATGTTATGGCATAAATAGTCTTTGATCTTCCAATTATTACTATCATTATTATTATTATTTTGGCTCTCAATTATTTAGTTTCAGTGAAGAGGGGAGTATTTAATCTTCAATTAAAACCAATCAGAGAAAATATTTAAAACTCCACGAAAAAATCTTAAAAAAAATATTGACAGTATTGTTTTTGGGGGTATCATACTGACTCATACATTATCGGGCCTTCAAAAAGTGAATTTTAATATGGCGCCCAACCTAAATGCGTGACAGTTTTACGCCTAAGGGCCTACAATGAGTGCCTATCATTTTGGCGCCCAACATAAAGTGATGGCAAATAGAATAGTATTTAATAAATATTTAGTTATCTTAGAATAGTAGTTTTGGCGCCCAACGTGATGTTATGGCATTGTCGCAAATTGTATTTCATTAAAATTTTTTGTTTTGTATTACTATAGTATGCCCCTATCCGCTGTTAATAGTTTTCTAAACGCTATAATTTTGCCAGAGGAGATTATATAATTACTAGAACAGTAATTTTCAGAATAATGTTATTAGCGCCCAACGTGATGTTATGGCATAGTCTTGGATCTTTTAATTGACTGAAAAATAGGGTTTTTGGCGCCCAACGTGATGTTATGCCAGAAAGAGTCTTGCATCTTCTAATTATCTGATATTGTTTAACAGAGAAACCTATAGATCTTCCCTTTTTGAATTACTATTATTGTGTCGACCAATTTAGTTGCATCGTAGAGAGGATTATTACATTTTCAATGAAAACTAATTAGAGGAAGTCTTTGTAAATTTCCGCATGAAATATTCAATTCTTTATATGTACAGAAACAAATCGTATATTATTTGAATAGTGTTCAAAAAGTTTTGCCAATTTTGGGATTTCAGCATTTTTTGTTTGTATTAACACTTTTTGGTATATTGTATTTAGCATTTATATCGAAATAATTTGAAAAATACACATGGGAATTTTGTAACACTAATGCAGAAGTCGGTCGGAAACAAACAATGGAATGCGAAACTAGTCGCAATCGATTGAGTGGAATCTCGGGGGTTGTTAGTAACAGAAGCAGTCAAATAAACTGTTGCGAAAATAATAAACCACCAGATAAGGAGAGAAGCGGAGGATGATGCAAAACAGAGCCGAACAATGAATGGTGGTTGTGATGTTTTTTAAAAATAATTCTAATTTGATTTAAGTTTGGAAGAAATAACACGACGTGCAATGATTGGATAAAATCGATTTGATATTTGTACCTATGAGTATGTAAAGTACCAAATGGTACAATATTTGATATAATTTAGATTTGGGTGAAACCCTATAGCTGGCATCCTGAATTGGCTAATTAATTACAAGGGTCCAAAGGTTAATAAATTATATCAAACATAGTATAGTGTCTGAAATGGTGTGTAGTGTTGAGGTATGGAGTTAGTTTTGGAAATACGTGCTATAACAGAACATATTTAGGTAATAAATGGTACTACAATTTTAATTATGGTTAGCGGGTATCTGATTAAAGTGGTATCGTTATATTAGGACGATGCCACCTAATATGTGGGCGTAAAATGCCAAATTAATGTGCGTGCTGTCTGATTAAAATCGGTTCTATTTGACAAATGACGATCATCTGATGTATGGATTGCTTCATGACGGTTTGTCGATTTCAGTTCATCCGATTTCACGGTACAACAAAAATGCAATCTCTGCCCAATCTAAGGGATATTTTACCGATACAATTAAACCCCTTAGAGAGGAACATTTGTTATGCTTGCTTTAAATTATGGGTTACAATAAGAATCTTAGGAGCCCCAATTTGATATAGGGGTGTTGGACCCGTGTTTAAAGTTCAAAGGGACCATACTGGTTTTGGTAGAAAATATAAATCACAATTACCACTGAAATTTACATAGATTAAAATTCTAAAATTTTAATATATATAATATATAATAAAATTCAAAATATACTCCGAACTATGCCCAATGTAGCCTAACTATTATTCATGTCAAAACCTCTACGAAGAAAAGCCAATTAACAACTTATAAAATATGAATGAAATGATAGATAGTATTTTCAATACAACAATAATCGCTTATTCACAGAAAAGCAGTGACAACAATGTGATAAATATACCTAACTAGCTAGTATATATACCTGTCAACAACGCGCCATAATGCTTTGCAAAAATATTACATTACTCAAAACCAACAACTACAACACTGACAATGACATCCATATATCCATTAATATTTTTATTGGGAATATCCCAGTTAGCAGTAATTCCAATATTTTTACCAACCCCCCACTCCAGCGTACATACATCCATATACATATATTTCCATGAATATATATTTTTGGCGGAAGGGGTTCTTGTGAAATTTGTACATACGTACATACACACAAATTTGTTTCATTCGTGAAGTTTTGCAGACCTGTTCGTCGCTCTTTTGTACATGTGTACATATGTTGTATGTTTGTATCATTGCCTCTACTCGCAACGTATGCCTATGCTTGTGAATTGTTTAGTTTAGTTCTACCCGAATTGCTGACGGGACTGACGAACTAACCAACTAACTGAATGAATGAATGTAATGACAAAGTAAAACTCGAATAATAATAGTACCGAAACGATAGGCTGAGTAATAATTTGTTTTGACCATATTAACAAAAAATAAAATGAACTTTGTGTCAGTGGTGTTCAGAGACAAACGTACATATAAATGTGTGTTTATTAAACAACGATAATGTCAGAGGGAAACAACCGTAAGCCCCTACACATATATTAGAATTTGTAATTTTCTAAAAGAAAACAGTTAACGAATTTGGAAGAAATGAAGATGTATATGACATCGGGATAAAAATCGCCAAGCATTTACCGCTAAGAGCTATCTCCAGTTTTGGCGCCCAACGTGATCAATGATAGAAGTTTTAAATTTGTATGTTTGAACATAATAACAAATCCCTTCATAAATTATATCAGGCTTCGAAAGACCCACGATTATTCAATAAACAAAGCTATGAATTTTCCAAATTTTCCTTCTGAAAATAAATACTGGTATTGGTAGAGTACACAAAAGCTTGGCCAACTCTGGCTGGTTCTGATACAAAATACAACAGTCAATTGAGAAGCTCAGTGGCAAACAATCGAAACAATTTCCGTTGTGAAGCCTTAATATAATTAAATGAATTTAGACAGACAATCAGTCGGGACAGACATACACACACACACAAACATAAGTTCGAAAAATAAAAATAACTACCGAATGGAATAATACAACACCGCACAGAAGTGCGGCGGACATGACAATGTTTAACAAATTAAAACAACGTCATGAGTTCATAAATAACAAATCTACTTTAAAATGGGGTAATTTGATATTGTAAAGGTACAGAAAAATATTCCCATATCGGAAAATTTCATAATAGTACCCAAAATATTCATAGAAAAATGGAAAAACGTTCGAGAAAAAAATCTAAAATTGGATAATTTTTAGAATTGTTGGTGAATTGAAGAATTGTTAGAATTGAATAATTTTTAAAATAATTTTGTTATAGAGAAATAAGAGCTGCCTTTGTATGAGAGCAAAAACATATATTGAAAACATTCTTGAAATAAATTTTTTATTCAACAGCTATGCGGAATGTCAAATTACAGATGCTTCGGCGGGTAAAAACCATAAAATTTAATAAAACGGGTCAGGAAAATATAAGGGATATATCTCATGGACCTACATATATCGAAAAGTTACGGAAATGTTAAAATTATTTTTATAAGCCTTTTATAAGGGTGGCATTTTTTAGAAATATTTTGTATAGATTTTTAAAATATATTTTTTATGGGCCAGGAACTTAAACTAAACCATTCAAATACCGAATATAAGACGTGACCTTTATATGAGTGCTATGCCAAAATTCTCTTCCAAGAAGTTTTTACGCACCAATAATCCGGAATATCAAATTACTTTAACTTCCGTTTGAAAATGCGTGGATTTATAAAAAAAAAATTTTTCACGTTGCCAACAAGGTGTAGATTTTTTTAATATATTTCATGCGTTTATTTATAAACAAAACGTTTATTTTTAAAATCTATTTTTTCAAGTAGCCACCAAATCGTGGATTTATAAACAAATATTTTTTTCAAAAAGCGCACAAGGCCTGGATTTTTTAAAAAAAAAATATTTTTTCAAAAAGCGCACAAGGCCTGGATTAAATAATATATATATATATATATATATATATATTTCAAATAGCCAACAAGGTGTGGATTATTTCAACAAGCCAACGAGACCAGCAAGACGTGGATTAAAAAAAAAATTAAAATAGCCAACAAGGCGAGGATTTAAAAAAAATTGTTCAAATAGCCAACAATGCTTAAAATCAAAAATATATATATTTTTACAAGTAGCCAACAAGGCGTGGATTAAAAAAAAATCATGTAAGTAACAAGGCATAATTTTTTTGAAAAATATATTTTTAGAAGTAGCCAAAAAGGCGTGGATTTAAAAAAATATATATATTTTATTTGAAGTAAGCAATAAGGCGTGGATTTTAATAAAATATTGTTTTCAAGTAGCCAACAAGCCGTGGATTCAAAAAATATATATATACTATTCGTGTAGACAACATGGCGTGGAATTAAAAAAAATCGAGTAACCAACAAGACTCGGATTTAAAAAAAATATATATTTTTTCGAGCAGCCAACAAGGCGTGGATTTTAAACAATATTTTTCAATTATTTAAACAGGCGTGGATTAAAAAAAAAAATATTTTTCAATTATTTAAAAAGGCGTGGATTAAAAAAAATTTCCGAGGCGTGGATTTTAAAAAAAATATTTTTCAATTATTTAAAAAGGCGGGAATTTAAAAACAAATATGTTTTTCAATTATTTAAAAAGGGGTGGGTTTAAGGAAAATCAAAGATCCATAAGGCGTAAATTAAAAAAAAAAAGATCCATAAGGCGTGGATTTAAAAAAACTAATTTTTTTCAAATAGTTGAAAAAGCGGGGGTTTGGAAATACAAATTTGTTTAAGAAGCCAACAAAGCAAGGTATTGAAAAAAAATATTTTTTAAATATGCCAATAAGGTGTGGATATAAAAAATGTGCTTTATCCCTCAATATTCCGGAATGCCAAATTACAGCGACTACAGTGGGGAAAATGTGGTTAAAACCTTCAAATTGGTGGGGAAAATTGCGGTTAAAGCCACCAAAATAACGAAAATGGTTCAGAACCATTACAGATATAATGGATCGGCATCAAAATGTTGACCGTTCTTAATATTTTTTGACAGGAAGATTAAAAGAATCAAACATATCAAATTAGAGAAAATTCGAAAATTTTAAAACTATCTAAAATAAAGGGTACCGATGTATGAAACCATACCTAAACATGGATATTAATTATATTTGGTGGAAAGATTTTTCCCCTGATGTAAGTGTAAGTTTTCAATTGGAACCAATTTTATTGAAAAGCCTGTCTAAAATTCTCAAAATACCGTTAAATGGAATGGCTATTCCTAAACGCGGACCGATACTGATAATTTTGAGTAGGAAGATTTACGCTTAATGAGAAAACAAGTTGTAAAATTTTTGACAATTCGGTTGTATAACGTGTCGGATGTCTTCAAAATAACGAAAACCGATCCACTAAAACGTGGATCGATATTGATAATTTCGTTAGGAAAGTTGGCCATCCACTGAGAAACCAAGATACCAAATTCAGTTGAAAAACGAAATGATTCTGAAATTCCCAAAATCCCTAAAATTGGGAGGTAAATATATATGGAGGGTCGATATTGATAATTTTTGGAATGGAAGTTTTACCACCCTAGCTATTAAATTAGAGGTAATTTATATGAAAAACGTATGTTAAGAATTGAATTTAACGAACATATGGAGGTTATCATAATAAAGATGCTATACCTAAAGGTGAACCCATATATCCCGCATTCGATACCAAACATCCTAGGAGCAGTAACAATGCATGTGCTCAATATAGAGTCTCTATATTAAATATTGCGAGCTATGTCGGAACGGAATTGCAAATTTAATATACTCTCCGCCATATGATGAGGGACATATAACTTTATAGTAATTTTTCCACAATATACATTTTGTCTCCAAGTTAATTTTCCATTTACATCCGAGATAGAAAGCTTTAACCCTCATCTACAATCGCTTAGTAATTTTTGTGTTACTAATTAACAGCTATTAATGTAATTTCTGGCTTTATTAAAACTTCATTAAAATCAAACTTTCGATATACTATTTTATTTCCTTATAATATCGTATACATCATCTAAAATCGCTAACGTCACGATGATGGTCATTTTGGGGCCATAGACATTCCATGCTATGACGTAGTAGGCCAATGTGAAATCCACATACCCTTCTCTACCATACTTTTTGTTAATTGCATTGGAATATAATTTTGTTGCTTGTTTTTATTTATTTACTATTCACCCCCATGGAGGGTAATGGAAGCCTGTATCATAGTCCAATAGCCGGGCTATTGCCTAAAATCATTAAAATACACATGAAAATGGGAGATTGTACATACATCCTGCGTACGAGCTGTCGTACATATCCGTAAAAGTTTGATAATTGAATTAATTTAACTCTCACTAAAAGCCAAAACTCTTTTTGTGTACACAAAAACAACAAACAAAGCAACATCAACAAAGTCATGGTGGGGAATATGAGGGACAAAAGGGAAAATTTGGGGAAATTAATTAAAAAATTGAACTGAACTTATAAAATATTTAAATTTGGTGGGATCTCCTATAGATGCTATGTCAACACATGGACCTATATTGAAAATTTAATGAAAGAAAAATCTTCAATACCAAAAATCCTAACTTATGGTATTGCGAGTGACATCATAAATGTGAACAGATATACCCATATGTCTATATCGACAAATAAGTTTACCCTGTTCAAGAAAATCAGTACAAGTACTTTATGGCGATTCCGACCAATATTTTAAAGGCACTCTTATTATTTTTTTCCAACTAGAGAATTCCATTATTTCCCATAATTATTATTAACCCCTCGCCTATAGATAGACCTCTCTGACATTCGCAGGAATTCCACCAGTCAGTCAATAACTAAAGATTTGTATGAAATGGACTCATGGATTTACCTCCAACCGTCCACAATTTTCGCCAAACTGCACTGCAGACAATCATGATGAGTGGGCGCAACACAAAGATGTGGTGGCGCAAATGTCATAGTATGTGTGTGTGGTATGGGGGCGATTGGGTTGTCATTTAATCACAAAGTTAATTTATAGGACTAACAAAAATTTTATTGTACATAGCAGACCATCTACACACACTCACACACACACACATTGACATTGTTGTTGTTGATGTCATTATCCAAGCTATAATGTTAATTACATATTTGTCACCTTAATTCTGCCAAACATACAAGGAGGCAGACAGCTAGATGGCTTCTCACTCACACATACATACTAAAACTAGTCATTTATGAAGATAGCAGCAGCAGGAGCATCAGTGGTATGTTTCACTTTGTTGGCTGGCTGACTGGATGGATCATCATTTGTCTGCTGCCACACAAAATATAACATGTCACAGTTTGTGTGTGTGGGTGAGGGGTGTATGTCCAACTGGATTTAAGCTACGTCTCTCTCTTCTGCTTCGTTTCATAATAATAAATGATGGTCAACTTTATGCTTTTCTGTTGATAATAATTTGCGATAATGATTGATTGGCTATAGTTTTACACACACGCATTCGCAAGCGGGATATATAAGGTGTTAGGGTATTTTGTTAAGAGTTTAAAGGACACTAATGGTTATGGCTTTGCAGGATATAGATATCTGACAGTTCGTTTTCTGAATGTACATTTCGTTCGGTAAAAAGAAGTTACTTCGTAATAACACCATAAAATTGACAAATGTTTTATAAAGAATTAAACAAAAAAATTTGGGGGTTCAAAAGTGCAGCTGTACTTACGATGCAATAAATTTCAAGCAATATTGGTTTAAAATTCTTACCTGTAAAAAAAAGAAAATTAGGAGAAATTAGTAATTTCATATAAAAGGTCACATATATTAAAATAAATTTAACAAATCGGCAAAAGCGATTTTTTATTCAAAATTCAAAAATTCCTTGAGACCCAATATAGAAGCCACTTTAAAGTGCGGGCAGGATTTTTAAAATCGTTGATGAAATGAAATGCCAAATTTCGAAACCTAAAAATATGGCGATTATTTTTATGCGACCTATGTTAAAATATGGACACATATAACACACAATCCTAATTACAGCTACTTCGGAATACAACTCTCAAAACTCACCCTAAAATGGGGAATGCCTTCATATAAGTTGATGAGCTGACAAATGACATTCCTAGACACAATTTGTATACACCACAAAACATACAAATATACCATCTAATCGTATCGGTTGCCAAAGGATTTCCAGGAATACCACAATCAACTAATTTACGGCAATATTTCATTGTTATAGTTGCACGATTTCATTCATTGGATTGGGGCATGTAATTACAACTCCCAATTTTTCATATTTTCCAATCGATTTGACTGCTATTTGAGAATGGCAATTTATATTCGACGTCTTTGCAAAAAAAATATTTAGGCTATAATCTCCTCTGGCATATATTCAAATTTAATTATTGAAAAGATTTTCATTTAATTTCTTCCCATTCGACTTTTATAATCTTTAATTCACAGATTTGATTTTCTTCTTGAAAATTTTTGATATAATTCTCCAAATTTATTTGTTCACAAGAACATTTTCTAAAATATTGAAAAATTTATTTGAATTTCAATATCGATTCACAAGAAAATTTTCTAAAATACTGACAAGAAAAACAAATTTCAATGATAAACATTTTGTTTATTGTTAAAAAAAATAATTTGAACACAAAGTTTCAAAATCCACAGTGTTTTTTTTTTTTATTTTCGAATGGAATAAATTACTTTGTTCGAAAAACAATTATATGGCCCCCTTTATAGGTATGTGAGTATGATAATAAAGCAAAAAGTGGACTAAAGTTCAACATAATTCAAAATTCTTAAAGCAGCGATTATAACTTTTAATCAATCAATTTTTGTACTATTTATAGTATATAAGAAAAACATATAAAACAAGCATCGGTTCCCTAGTCAGATAGCAGAGATTATGAAAAATCTACAATATAATAAAAAGTATGAGTATTTTGAAACTTGATTTGCTGAAAAGTGAACTTGCCCTGCAAATGCAGGTGGTACATTTTCCACAAGATATGTATACTAATCACTGATAAAATTGCCAAAAACTGGATTTGCAAATTATTTTTCCAAGGGGAACATACTGATATCCATCATCGAATTTAACTTCAAGTTTGGAAAAAATATTGCGACATAAAAAAATGTATGCCAAGTCGGGTACTCCCTTATATAGTTTTTGGGGGTACAGAACAGGCAGATAGACATTTGCCGAATTAAATTGTAGTGGCCGTAAGTCGAAGTGAATATAAATTGCATAATGAATAAAGAATACATACCGAACTATCGGCTTAATTTCGGTTGTCAAAATACTCTGCCATTTTTCACATCAACCGAGACCTCGGTGGTATATTTCATGATTATCATGTGTTTCGTCTGGACGTTAAGCAATAAGGACATCAGTTAGCAAAATATTTTATAAACACATAGAAGTGTACATACTTACAAAATTTTGTTAATATATAAATATATTTAAATATTGATCTAGTCCGATAAAACGGTATCTCCCGACACGGAAACTCTCAATAAATTGATTGGAATCCAAGTTTTTGAGCACATCTGCCGCATAAATCAAATAAAATATTTCCACATTCATGATTATGTTTTTTTTCAGCACATATAGTCGCATTTAAAATTATCGCTTTGGCACGGTCTGCATATATCATCGCTACCCACTAATTTGCTCTCATTTTCGAGTTCTCTTAATATTAGTTCACAGCTAGAAATATGTGACACAATGTCAATAAGAAATAAATCTACAATGACAATTGTACAAAAAATAAAATTGAATACAAAGTGTTAAAGGTACAGTGTTTACCTGATGGGAAGAGCGTACAATTAATATTTGGCGGAACTACTTTTAAGATGACAACATTTAATACTTATCATGCCGCCTTCTAAGAATATGAAAAATTAATTATCATCTGAAACACCCTGTCCGGAACGTATGAAATTTACCCACAAACTGAGTAAAAAACTCAGGAAATTCTTCACCGATTGTCTTTATCCTAGTTCATACGGGAGCTATACACTCCAAGAGAAATTAGGGTAGATTCGAATTAAATTTTTGACATCGAGAATGTGGGGGGGGGGGTGTCCCCTTAAAGGATAAGAACATAAAGTGACATAATTCTGTTGTTCTTTATTGAAATTAAAGAAAATTCATTGTGTCATGATTTCCTACCTCTCGCACATCTGAATCCAAAAATTCCAACGACATTCGGAAGAGAACATTTCTGGCTCTGGTATGAACTAGGATTATTTACTTCGCACGAAAAAGTCCCTTATTTATGTCCACAAATGAAGTTAAAACAATAAGGAAGAATTTGGCAGATTACATTTACCCTAGTTCATATGATAGCTAGGTATGTACAGAAAAATGTATTTAAATGTAGAACGGATTGGATTATTAGTTTTTAAGTTATAGTGTATGTCATTCAAAAAAACACAATTTCGGAAAAAAAGATTAAATTTTGAGAAGCACTCTTAATGCTGACACTATAAATCGGCTATATCCTCAAAAGTTGTTGAGATTTTCACTTGAAATTCAAAAGGGACATTTTATAATTAGTGTAGAGGTTTGGATTAAATAGAGAATCAAAATTATTATTATTTTGTATTTTATTTTATTTATTAATTTATTATTATTTTTTTTACAGCCACTTCAGCCTAGGACTATCAAAATATCTAATCAGTGACGAACTTTCATATGATGTCTATGTCCATAACTTGGTCCATAACTGTAGACTGTATCGTGTTTACAAATTGTAATGGACAGACAGGCGGACGAACGCACACACATGTCTAGATCGACTAAGCTAGTCGAAACATGGCGATGGATATACTAAAATGTAGGTCTAGGGCCAATATTTCGCAGTGTTACAAACTATTTGGACCACTTCGGAATAGAAATCTCAATATACTTAAAATGGAAATTGCCTTCATATGATTTGATGAGCTGACAAAGGAAGCAAAAAAAGCAATAAATTGAACACAAAGTTTTAAATCAAAAGTGTTTTTTTTTTTTTCTTTTTTTTTTTTTTTTTTTGAATTGAATGAAATACTTTGTTGGGAAAAAATTATGTGGTCCCCTTTATAGGTATGTAATTATCATATTTAGTCCAGTAAAGGTCAACATAATTCAAAATTTTTAAAGCAGCGGTTGTAATTTGTATATCAGTTTGAGAGTAAATTGTTTCCATTTGAAAACAGCTTTTGAAAATTTTGTACTATTTGTAGTATATAAGAAAAACATATAAAACATAACATCGGTTCCCTAGTCAGATAGCAAGTGAACTTGCCCTACAAAATTAGGTGGTACTATTTTCCGAAAGATTTGTATCCTAAGCACACTGCTAAATTGCCAAAAACTGGATTTGGGGAGCAGAAGTTTCAGACATAAAGGGATCAACGCAGAGCCCACATCTGAATCCAATTGAAAATTTTCAATTCTAATTGTTTCAACACAAAAATTACAAAATCTATTGGAATGTATGACAATAACAAAAAATGTATTCTGAATATGTGTATTATGCAGTTGCTAATGAAATTATTTACACCATTTATGTTTGAAATAAAGATGTATGTTAAGGATTTAATAACTAAAAATTTTTAATGCATTTTCATACATTTTAAACATGTGTAGACACCCTTTTAGTCCACTATTGCAGCATTTGCTGCGATTTATGGGCTGAAGTAAGGAATCGCCCCAGCCCTTCTTGTGAAGGAGGCACACGTTAGCTAAATATTAACCCATCCATTAATCCAGCCAATTTTTTGGCCAACCATACATGACTAAATACTATTTCAAGCTATATCTTGATTTCAATAAATTAAGAGGTTCCCCTTATTTTCGGTTTGAAAAAATGAATTTTAGTTTTCTATTTAATTCGAACCTTGACTAATTCAAGAATGTTCCTCTGGAATTTCAAGTAAAAATCTCCACAAGTCTTGAAGTTATATCCAGCTTATTATGCCAGCATCAAGCGACGGTGCGAGAGTGGTTCCCAAATATTAAAGGCGTTTTTTCTCTATAGAGTGTTTTCTACAAATGGGGGACACGATAATTCAAAAACGAATAATCCAATCCGCATGTTTTGTAACGGAATATTGAACTACTCACTGCGAAGTGATCTTACTCCAAAGCTCCCTAGAAATTGTGAATTATTTTTAAGTTCACAATGCATAGATAAACCCTACTAAACAAGTTAGAAAGCCTGAGTCGATATTGCCTACTGATGAAATAATTGGAAAACATTAACCCGAGAACCAAATTGAATACCCAAACCTCTTTATATACAAACAAACACATTTTTAAAATTGTGACAAATTGTGGTGGTGTTACCAGGAGTGAACCGATAAGGTCTAATTTGAAATTAATCTTGGCTTGGCAAATACATTAATATATGAAATTTTTTTCCAAAGAGAACATACCGATAATATTCATCTTCGAACTCAACTTTAAGTTTGGAAAAAAATATTACGACATAAAAAATGAATGCCAAGTCGGGTAGTCCATTATATAGTTATTGGGCGTACAGAATAGACAAATAGACATTTGCGAATCAAATTGTAGCAGCCTTAAGGCGAAGTGTAAATAAATTGCATAATGAACAATGAATACATACCGAACTATCGGTTTTCAAAATACTCTGCCATTTTTCACACCAACAGTGACCTCGGTGGTATTTGTTTCGCCTGGACGTTAAACAATAAGGACATCAGTTAGCAAAATAGTTTATAAATACATGGAAGTGAACATACTTACAAAAATTTGTTCATATATAAATAGATTTAAATTTTGATCTAGATCCGACACGGAAACTCCCAATAAATTAATTGAAATCCAAGTTTTTGAGTACAACTACAGATTTGTATCTTTGTGGCAAACTTCCCAAACAAAATATTTCCACATTCACGATTATCTTCTCCAACATATATAGCCACATTCACAATTATCGTTTTGGCACGGTCATCATATATCATCGCTACCCACTAATTTGCTCACATTTTCGAAATTCTTAATATAAGTTCACAGCAAGAAAAATATTCACACACTGACAATAAGAAAAAATTTTTGAAATGACAATTTATTTTCTATAGTTTACAAACTATGTTACAAAAAATAAAATTAAATACAAAGTATTAAACGTACAGTGTTTACCTGATGGGAAGTGCGAACAATTAATATATGGCGGAACTACTTTTTGTCTTTAAGGAACCCCTCGATTTTCGATTTGAAGTTTTGCTAAACGGCTGGTAAATAAACGTGAATTTTATTGAGATTTGTTACTTTGCATTTGAAGACTTAAAGAATAAGAAAATAAATGGACATAATTCTTTTTTGATCGTCCGTCCTCTCGAACGTCCGAATCCAAAAATTCCAACGACATTCGAAAGAGAACATGCTTGGTCTGGCGCACAAAACGTCGGATCTATGAACTGTTATTTTTGGAAAATTCCCTTATTTATGACCACAAATCAAGTTAGACAATAAGGAAGAGCTTGACCGATTACATTTACCCTAGTTCAAACTATAGCTAGGTATGTATCCTCAAGAGTTGTTGAGATTTTCACTTGAAATTCAAAAGGGTCATTTTCTCATTAGTGTAGATTTGAAAATTAATTTGTTTGAAACCGGCAATGGGGTCATCTTCAAAAAGTCTTCGTACAGGTATCGGAATATCAAATTGCAGTCACTTCAGCCTAGGACTATGGGTCTAGGGCCAATATTTCGCTTCGTTACAAAAAATATTAAGGGTATTACCTCCTCTGGCATATATTCCCATTTGATTATTGAAAAGATTTTCATTTAATTTGTTCCCATTCGATATTTATAATCTTTTATTCACAGATTTTTTCTTCTTGATCATTTTTGAAATAATTTTCCAAATTTATTGGAATTTTAATATGGGCTCACAAGAAAATTTTCTACAATACTGACAAGAAAAACAATTTTCAACGACAAAAAAAAAAATTATACTGTTAAAAAAATGAACACAAAGTTTTAAATCCACAGTGTTTTTGTATTTTCGTGTTCAATAAACTAATTCGTTCGGAAAAAATTATGTGGGTCCCTTTATAAGTATGTAATTATCATATTAAAGCAAAAAGTGGACTAAAGGTCAACATAATTCAAAATTCTTAAAGCAGCGGTTATACAATTTGTAGTATATATAGAAAAAAACATATCAAAACATAACATCGGTTCCCTAGTCAGATGGCAGGGATTATGAAAAATGTCAAATGCGAGTATAATAAAAAGTACGAGTATTTTGAAAATTGATTTGTTGAAAAATGAGCTTGCCCTACAAAATTAGGTGCCTAAGCACACTGCTAAAATGACCAAAAACTGGATTTGGGGGGTTTCAGACGTAAAGGGGCCACAACACATTCCCACGAAAACTATCGCAATTCGAATTATTTCAACACAGAAATTACAAAATCTGGTATAAGGTATGATGTGACAATAACATAAGATGTATTCTGAGTATGTGTTTGAAAAACAAATATTTGAAGAGAAAAAATTGGAAAACCTCAAATATGAACAGAGCTAGATAAATTCATTAATGACTTTTTTATTATGCAGTTCTTAATAAAATTCTGATTGGGTAACAGAATTTTCAGACATAAAGGGGGCAGCACAGGGTCCAGATTTAAATCCAATTGAACACTTCCAAAGCAAACAAAGGCAATTTTTTAAATATGTAAAAAACTGACTAAATTCCTTGACGATTTTTTTCTTATTATGCAGTTGCTAATGAAATTCTGTACACCATTTATGTTTGAAATAAAGATGTATGTTAAGGATTTAATAACTAAAAATTTTTAATGTATTTTCATACATTTTAAACTTATGTAGACACCATTTTAGTCCACTATTGCAGCATTTGCTTCGATTTATGGGCTAAAGTAAGGAATCGCCCCAGCCCTTCTTGTGAAGCAGGTACACGTTAGCTAAATATTAAGTCATCCATTAAACCAGCCAATTTTTTGGCCAACCATAGATGACTAAATACTATTACGAGCTATATCTTGATTTCAATAAATTAAGAGGTTAGCCTTATTTTCGGTTTGAAAAAATTGAATTTTAGTTTTCTATTTAATTCGAACCTTGACTAATTCAAGAATGTTCCTCTAAAATATCAAGTCTTGAAGTTATATCCAGCTTATTGTGTCAGCATCAAGCGACGGTGCGAGAGTGGTTCCCAAATATTAAAGACGTTTTTCTCGAAGATGGGTTTTGAACAAATGGCGGGCATGATAATTCAAAAACGAATAATCCAATGCGCATGTTTTGTAACGGAATATTGAAGTACTCACTGCGAAGTGATTTGACTCCCTTGAAATTGTGAATTATTTTAACGTTCACAATGCATAGATAAACCCTACTAAACAAGTTAGAAAGTCTCAGTCGGTGTTGCCTACTAATATTATACCATCACTCTATGAAATAATTGGAAAACACTTACCCGTGAACCAAATTGAATACCCAAACCTCTTTATATACAAACATACACATTTATAAAATGTTGACAAATTGTGGTGGTGTTACCAGGAGTAAACCGACAAAGTCTAATTTTGAAATTAATCTTGGCTTGGCAAATACATTAAGATATGAAAATTATTTTTCCAAAGAGAACATACCGATAATATTCATCTTCGAACTTAACTTTAAGTTGGGTAAAAATATTACGACATAAAAATTGTATGCCAAGTCGGGTAGTCCATTATATAGTTATTGGGCGTACAGGTTAGTCAGACATTTGCGAATCAAATTGTGACACCCTTAAGGCGAAGTCTACATAAATTGCATAATGAACAATGGATACATACCGAAATATCTGTTTAATTTTGTTTTAAATCAGGAGCTTGGCAAATTACACAGCAATTTTTCGCACCAACAGTTACATCGATGGAATATTTCATGATTATCAGGTGTTTCGTCTGGACGTTAAACAATAAGAACATCAGTTAGCAAAATATTTTATAAACACATGGAAGTGAACATACTTACAAACATTTGTTAATATATAAATAGCTTTAAATTTTGATCTAGATCCGACACGGAAACTCCCAATAAATTAATTGGAATCCAAGTTTTTGAGTACAACTACAGATTTGAATCTTTGTGGCAAACTTCCCAAACAAAATATTTCCACATTCACGGTTATCTTCTTAACATATTCACAATTCTCGTTTTGGCACGGTCATCATATATCATCGCTACCCACTAATTTGCTCACATTTTCGAAATTCTTAATATAAGTTCACAGCAAGAGAAATATTCACACACTGACAATAAGAAAAAAATTTTGAAATGACAATTTCTTTTTTATATTTTACAAACTATGTTACAAAAAATAAAATTAAATACAAAGTATTAAACGTACAGTGTTTAACTGATGGGAAGTGCGAACAGTTAATATTTGGCGGAACTAATTTTTGTCTTTAAGGAACCCCCCGATTTTCGATTTGAAATTTTGCTAAACGGCTGGCAAATAAACGTGAATTTTATTGAAGACTTGTAACTTTGCATTTGAAGACTTAAAGAATAAGAAAATAAATGGAATGTTGTTTTTTGATCGTCCGTCCTCTCGAACGTCCGAATCCAAAAATTCCAACGACATTCGAAAGAGAACATGCTTGACCTGGCGCACAAAATGTCGGATCTGTGAAATGTGATTTTTGGAAAATTCCCTTAGTTATGACCACAAACCAAGTTTGAAAATAAGGAAGATCTTGACCGATTACATTTACCCTAGTTCATATGATAGCTAGGTATGTACAGAATAATGAGTTTAAATATGGAACGGATTGGATTATTAAAAACATAATTAAAAAAGCGTTTACATTTTGAGAAGCCCTCATAATGCTGACACTATAAATCGGCTATATCCTTAAGAGTTGTTGAGATTTTCACTTGAAATTCAAAAGGGACATTTTCTAATTAGTATAGGTTTGAAATAGAGAAAAAATAATAATTAGTTTGAACAATATAATAAAAAGTATGAGTATTTTGAAACTTGATTTGTTGAAAAGTGAACTTGTCCTGCAAATTCAGGTGGTACATTTTCCACAAGATATGTATATAATCACTAGCAAAGTACCCGCTACTTCGTATGCGGAAAGGGAATGAAAAAAATATTTCATATGGAAATCGTGAATACCGTATAATTAGTTGTACTATAGTTCTGAATTCCACCTCTATTCCTACATTTAATATCTAGTTTATTACCATTAAGTACTCTTCATACACATAAGTACTATTTTCCGAAATCCACACTTTAGAAAAAATTTACAGGTTCCACATGTAATTCCATTTAGAACTTTTCGAACACATAATTATATATTTTCAAGACTACCTCTATACCGTCACCTCCACTAAATTTAGTACCAAAAACCCTTTGGTCCTTCTTTCTAACTCTCTGTCAATGACCAACATTCTTAATTTTAGGTTTCCAGCTCTCTCCGTTACCCAAATTCAAATTATTCCAAATTTAGTGAATTTTCTATTCTATTAACTATTGGAATTTATGTATATTCGAGTTTCCAAAGTTGTCTCCATAGCTCAATATTACACTTCAACAGTAACATCACATCAACATAACATCAATCCTACACTCTAAAAGTAATCTTACTTCCACCAAAGTCCAAACTGTTCCAAATTTATTGATTTCGTACTCATAAGTACAAATTTCCAAATGTACCTCAACCCTTCTTTCAAATAGTCCAAATTTAAGAATTCCAGCTCTGTGTGAAACCATTCCGCACTTTTCGTACCCATATACCAAACCAATCTCAATATTCCAAACCTGCTTTCAATCGTAAGTCCAAATTCAAGAATTTCAGCTCTATCTGTTCACTAAACTGTTCCATATTTGGTACCATTCTGTACTTTTCCTACACTCCCAGAGTAACCTAAGTTGCAACATTCAGGATTCGAGTTCTACCCGTTCACTAAAGTCCAAATTAACCAAATTTTTTGGTAGTCGCACCCAAAGTACAAATTTCCAAAAATACCTCAGTCATGCACTCCAATAATAACCTTAGGTCCACATTTAAAGATTCCAGCTCTATTCGTCCAACCAACATCCAATAGATCCAAATACATAGATCCAAATTGTACCATATTTAGTACTTTTCGTACTCAGGAGTTCGAATTTACAACACTATCTCAATCCTTTACTATAAAAGTAATTTTATTTTTAAATCCATCCATCTCTATCCTTTCACTCAAATCTAAATTGTACTAAACTTAGCACCATTTAGTACAGATAATTACGTATTTTTAAAACTACCTCATCCTACACTCCAACCTTATTTTTAAGTCCAAATATTAGGATTCCCGCCCACACAAAACGAATTGTACCATATTTAGTACCAATTAGGTCTTCTCGTATCCATAAGTACGAAATTCCAATACTTCCTTAATCTTGTAATTTTAATTCCAAATTTACGTTTACTATCTCTGTCCGTTAAATCGAATCAAAATTGTACCAAATTTTTTTACCATTTAGTACACATAATGACGAATTTTAAAAAATTACCGACATATCTCAATTCTGCACTCAAACTGTAATATTAATTCAAAATTTCAGAATACAGCCCTATCCGTTCACACATTTGTAAGCTTTTCGGTACCATTTAGTACTTTTTGTTTCTATAATTAAAACTTTCCTAAACTATGTCAATCCTACACTCCAACAGTAATTTTAATTAAAAAATTCGGGAGTCCAGCTCTATCCGTTCACACGTAATCAAGTTGTACCAAATATAGTACTACTTAGTACACATAGGTAATATGCTTCCATATCTCAATTCTATATTCAAACATCAACCATTAGTCCAAATTATGGGTTTCCAGCTCTCTCCGTTCACCCAAATCCATCTAGTGCCGTTTAGTACTTTTCCTACACATAAATACGAGTTTCCAGAGATGTCTCTATAGCTCAATCTTCAACAGAAATCTTAATTCCAAATTTCAGGTTTTCAGTTCTATCCTTTCAAGCAACTAAATTTAGTATAATATATACCTTTCGTACCAATAAGTGCGAATTTCATAATCTACCTCAGTCCTAGACTCCAACAGTCATTTTAATTCCCAATTAGAAGACTTCAGCTCTATATGTTCACCTAAATCAAACTTCCACCAAATTTAGTACCATTTAGTACTTGTACAAATAAGTACGATTTTTTAAAGCTAATTCCGATTATCAAGATTCCATCTCTACACACTCAACTGAAGGTAAATAGTACGGAATTTAGTACCATTTTACACTTTTTATACACATAAGTACGAATGTCTTAAACCATTTCCGTACATCAACACCACTTCCCAACTTGTAATTCATTTAAAATGTCAAGATTCCAGCTATATATGTTCAATATCAGTGACCAACATTCCAAATTTCAGAATTCTAGCTCTTCTCTTTCGCTAATAAAAAGGGTACCATATTTAGCACCTTTTTGTACTTTTCGTACCCTTCTACTTCCAACAAAACTTTCTGCATACCCCGATCCTACACCCCCATAATGATTCCAAATTCAAATTTAAATGTACCAAATTTAGTACACAGTAGTACGAATTTCCAATACTTCTTACTAAACCCACACCCCACAATTATCCTAAATCCAACTTTCAGAATTCCAACTCTATCGGTTCATCCACAATTCAATTTGTTCTAAATTTAGTACACTGTAGTACGAATTTCCAAAACTTCCTACATAACGCAAACCTACACTCCACAGTGATCCTAATTCTAAGTTTCAGAATTCCAACGCTATAGGTTCACTCACAATCCAAATTGTACCAAATTTAGTACACAGTAGTATGAATTTCCAAAACCTTCAACTTACCCTAACCCTACAATCCCACAGTGACCCTAAATCCAAGTTTCAGGATTACAACTCTATCTGTTTAAGTTAGACATTAGTTTTTGTTAAAAATAAAGGTCAACCTATTGTGACCTATATTATCGTTAAAATCTGCCCACTCCGTAATATTACATCCTTGTGATAATTACATTGCAGATTTTAACGATAATATTTCGTTAAGTTTATGACATTTCCCACCTCTCATCATCTTATACTCACTCTCTTTTGGGATCGTTTGAACGCTAGAAGCTTTTTCCTAAGCATACGCAGATCGTGCGAATTTTAAGGTAAAATTGTTACCATTTAATTTTTATTTAATAAATATTTAGGTATTTGGCTCATTGTCGAATACCAATTAACAAACCAAAAAAACTATTGTGTTTTTACTTATTGGTTTTCCTATTTTCCTTTTTTATTTACATTGACGTAAACATTTGGTCACTTCGAGCCGCGATATTGTGTCGGTGTTGTTGGAGCCTTTGCTTATTGATTTGTTTGCTCTTCTTTACACAGCAAAACAAATCAACATTACAGTCCATCCATCTATCCATCTCTTCATTTTTCACTTTTCATCTCATCAAAAAACAGGTACGTAAAGTGTTTTAAGTGAGATAATAATAAAAAATAACAAAATATAATTCAAAAGTGAAAAAGAATATAACAACAAATAGTGTTTTTATCTCCCTGTGGCCGTCTTACAACGCGTCGCGTACCCCGCTCACATATCCTTCGCCGTGTACGTTTACCACAGACAAACGAAAAAAGGAAAAAAAAAATCATAAAAGTGAAAAAAACCAAATAAATTCAAAAGGGATTAAGTGCTTTTATTACAAAAAGTTATATTAATTAGAATTTATTTTCATTAACAGTGCACAATTTAAAAATATAAATAATTACAAAAAATAATTCCCTTAATTTAATTAATTTTGGTTTCAAAAAATATAATTATTAATTTAATATTTATTGTGCCAATTCTAAATTTGATTTTCTTTTATTTGTTTTGCAAAAAATCCCTTTTAGTTTGTTTGGTTATTATCCAGTGACAACCAACAGCATTTACATTCTTTTATACATATATTCGCTGACCAACACAATAAATATACATACATACGCTCATACCGTTGAGTCTGTTGGTCGGTCGGTCAGTCGCTTGCGTGCTTGTTGGTTGATACACACACACACTGTATGCCTACATATTAATTGTGTTGCGTATTTCTTTTTTTCGTTTGTTCGTATACCCTGTAGGAACCTTTTGTTACCTACCCTGTAGGAAAAAATTTCCTTAGTACACGAGCATATACTAATATAATATATTGAAATATTTTATAATAAATATTAGTGAGCGTGGTTCGGGTATATTATTCAAATATTTTTGGAAATTAATTAAGCGCGTATACCCTACACTCGGTCAATTAGATTTTTTAATCAATAAAATATTTTTTGACCGTTTTGTATTAAAAAAGATTATTTTAATTAAATTTTTTGAGAATTTTAAAATTGATTTAATTTGTTATTGTGATTTTTTTGGTCACAATCTCCCTACAATCGGTAGTGTGAACCTAATAGAGGTGAATTAAATCATAAAATCTCAGTATTTTCGGTCGAAAATAATATATTTTTTAAAAATAATTTGGATTTTCGCATTTTATGCTAAAAAATTGCGCGTTTTTTATTATTTAAATATATACACGGATATAATTCTGAATTTACTACAAATATTTTGAATTTATTTATATTTTTTTGGATTTTTATTTCGCTTTTTTATATAAAATTATTTGATTTTTATTACTTTTCGATATCTTTTGAACATTTTTAAAGATAAATTCCAGATTTTTCGAAAGCTTTTGGGGTTTAGATAGTAATTGAGAATTCTAAGCCGCTTTCTAGAAAAATTATTTGCTTATTTTTGATTTTCTGGTATTTTCTGACTCTATTGTGAGTTATAAATTTGGAAAAAAGGATCAATTTGAATTCCAATCTACTTGGGGAATTTTGAAATTAACCTACTTCGTAATACTTTTTGCTGCTGTTTCTTTTTGGAACTATTTAGAGTGATTTTTGTGGTTTGTTTGATCTATCTATTCATTAGAGCCACAGATGCTGTGGTTAAGTTCGAGGCTCATTATAATGTCCTAGATGCTGATGAATTAGATAAATATGACTTAGAGGTTCGTAGTGAGGAAATCCAAAAGTTATGGGCACAGGCATATGATATGTATGGAAAATGCCTGGAGTATTTGATGTCTTCCGTAGAGGCAAAAAAAGAAGATATTGATTCGGTTGATAGTAAGTATGAAGTTTCTTATCAGACTTACTTAAGGTGTTTGTCCGCTATTAAACGAAAGTTGGGGCATATTAAAGCGAATCGGGACACACCATTAAACTCCTCTATTGATAGCTCGGTTGTGTCTTTAGTGCAGCATTCAGTAGCTGGTCAGCTAGATTCTAGAGTGAATTTAAGCTCATCTACTCAGGCTTCTCCTGGAGTAGGTATTCCGGCTGATACATCGGCAAGCGCTACTAGGAGTTTTGTTTTAGATCAAATTCCAAATGATAGCGTTCATAATCTTGCGCTTCCGCCATGTGATACTGACGTTTTTGAAGGTGATTTTCATTCATGGCCCACTTTTCGTGATTTGTTTACAGCCGTTTATATTAATAATTCCCGGCTTAGTGATATCGAACGATTGTGTCATTTGGTTCGAAAGACTAGTGGAGAAGCTCGTGAAATAGTTTCCAAATTTCCATTAACTAATCGTAGTTTTGTTCTCGCGTGGAAATCTTTAAAGGAAACTTATGATAATCCTCGTGTTATTGTACACAGTCAGTTGAAATTGCTTTTTTCTTTGCCCGTCCTTGATAGTGAAACTTGTTCTAGTTTGAAATCGCTACAACGTGGCATAAATGGATGTCTGTCGGCAATGTCTACTTATGACATTTCTACTGATAATTGGGATCCTATAATAGTATTTTTGTGTTTGCAACGCCTTCCTAAAATCACACAAACATTATGGGAACAGAGTGTGAAAGATAAATCTTCGTTGTCGTTGTGGAAAGATTTAGATGCGTTTTTGACAGAACGTATTCAAACATTAATGTGTCTACACGATATGCGTGGTAATGACGCGACAAAGCGTACAATTAAAAAGGTACAGTCTCATTTCACTCATGGAGACTCTTCTGCCCATTCTCAGGCAACTCGTCCTAATAATGATATTAATTCGTCGAGAAAAACTGGTTGTTTGCTTTGTCGCACTAGTAATCATAGATTGTTTGAATGTTCCCGTTTTAAAAGCTTGTCGTCCTCTGAAAAGTATAAATTTGTGAAACGCAATCGTTTATGCGTGAATTGTCTCCGGAAAGGACACGGAGTAAAAAAGTGTGATAGTAGTCGCCATTGTTCGACATGTAATCAACCTCACCACACTTTATTACATCGTGTAGATTCCAATTCGACTAGTTCTGCTCCGGTGAATTCAGTTTCGACGAATAATAGACCCGCAAATCCTCCCTCGAATGCAGAGCAAAATTTACCATCCACATCTGCTGGTTGTGTTCCTCGTCAGGTCTTTCATATAGCTCAAAATAGATCTGTCTTGTTAGGAACAGCCATGGTAAATATACTTCACTTAGGTGTTCCCTATTTAGTTAGAGCTTTGATAGATCCTGCATCTGAGTCCTCATTCTTATCTGAGCGACTCCAAAACCGTCTCAAACTACCTGTGCATTCCACTAACGCTACTATCTCAGGAGTAAATTGTACTGTTTCCGCAACTTCTCGTAAATCATGTTCCTTGAGAATTGGAAGTCCTGTTGATAGCTGTGTTGTTTTAGAAACTATTGCATTTGTTTTGCCTTCTATTTCGGGAAATATTCCATCATTTGCAGTGAGTTCGGACTTAAAATCGCAAATACCTGATCTACAGTTGGCCGATTTTAATTTATTTGATCCGCGTCCTGTAGATCTCTTATTAGG